>NC_134397.1:190690513-190990513 GCF_050003625.1 Haematobia irritans | reverse complement strand
ATATGGTCTCTAACAACCATGCAAAACTTGGTCCATATCGGTCCATAATTATATAGCCCCCATATAAACCGATTCCCAGATTTGGTTTGTGGATCCTCTATGAGAAGCAAATTTCATCCAATCCGGCTGAAATTTGGTACATGGTATTAGTATATAGTCTCTAAGAACCATTCAAAAATTGGTCCATATCAGTCCATAATTATATATAGCCCCTATATAAAGCGGTCCCAGATTTGATCTCTGGAGCCACTTGGACGAGCAAAATTCATATGATCCTGTTGAAATTTGCAACGTGGTGTTAATATATAACCGCTAATAACCATGCCAAAATTGGTCCATATCGGTCTATAGTTATATATAGCCGATCCCCAATCACACAAAAATTGGTCCATTTCGGTTCATAATCATGCTTGCCACTCGAGCAAAAATAATCTAGCAAAATTTTATTTCTATAGAAAATTTTGTCGAAATTTTATTTCTACAGAAAATTTTGTCGAAATTTTATTCCTATCGAAAATTTTGTCAAATTTTATTTCTATACAAAATTTTGGCGAAATTTTATTTCTATGGAAAATTTTGTCAAAATTTTAATTCTATAGAGAATGTTGTCAAAATTTTAAATCTTTTGAAAATTTTGTAAAAATGTTATTTCTATAGAAAATTTTGTCAAAATGTTATTTCTATAGAAAATTTTGTTAAAATCGTATTTCTATAGAAAATTTTGTCAAAATTTTACTTTTATAGAAAATGTTGTCAAAGTTTTATTTTGTCAAAATTTTATTTCTATAGAAAATTTTGTCAAACTTAATTATATACGTATTTAATGGGCAATTTTAAGTTTAATATATACCACGTATGGAATACGTGGTATATATTACGGTATTAGGAAGTTTTAAGATACCTTGTCATCGGCCTCCATATAGACCGATTTCAGATCTTGAGAATACAGAAGGTGTACTGATCATGAAAAGTGCTTGAAACTGAATCTAAAATTTGCAGATTTTACTTCTCGTAATCATTTAAATAATTGGGGTAAAAATCTACAGATTTTAAATTTCAAATCTTGTATTCTTACAAGAGATGTTTATAATTCCTCTAAAACTCAAACAATCCAGAATCTGATCTAGTCTTCATAGGTAAAATCTTTACATTTATCTTCGGGAAGCGTACTGGTTGAACTCATCTGCTTGGGAAAATATATGTCATGAAACCCTCCTTAAATTTTCAAACTAAATTATTATATTTGATACATGGCGGTTGGTTTATACGATGCGGCCCGTCCGAACTTACTGCTGTATATACTTGTTCAATATATATTTCATCCTTTCTTGGCACATAAAACATAGATTTGATCAAATCCGGCCTTCACTTTTCGAATCGTTTCTGGTGATGTTCCTGTGTTTCTATTTCGTTCACCTTTTTGGTCGCGATGCAAAACTACCAGATTCACGGTAATGAGCAATGAAAGCTAAACAAAATGGGATTCCAAAAATATTCTCTCGTGGTTTTCCAGCCAAATATAAAGGGATCACGCATTCACGCTTGGATTCCATCACGAAAAATTAGATACAATCATATCCCAATGATTTCGTATCCGCTCAAATCTAATCCTATCAAAATATGGTAAATCCCTCAATTTTAACTCTTGCTTTTACGACTCCTATCTTTTATTTAAATCGTCCCTTTTTAAATTCAATGCAGTGTCTTATTATAGCAATGTCGCACAAAATATTGAAACTGTCTATAATATAGAAATTATAAAGTTTCAAAATGAATTTTAATATCAATTGGTTTCATTATACATAGTCCATTCTATTGTTCTACGTGTCATTTATATATTGACGTGTGTGTATGATGAGAAGTGAGATTCGGAGGCATATATATATATGTGTGTGTGTGTGTTGAGGAGGCTAAATGAATTCCTAGAAAAACGTTAATGTCATTGACATATGTAAGCTCGTAAACGCATTAACGTTTGTTTCACAACAGTTAAAAGGCAAATGTCAAGGTATCCAAAAATTGTGCTATTATTAACCCCAATTTAAAAGTGTTACGACAATGAAGGTCTTATTTAAACACCATCAGCAACCCCAATCAAATAACATGGAAAGAACGACCTTCCATGTTATGTTATGTCCTTTGTCTCGTATATAAACCCTTAACGTTGTGGGGAAAACTCTGCTTCTACTCTAGACGGTTTAAATTACAGATTAAATGCGTTCAGGTTAATGACACGTCATACATTCTAGATTGATAGGATAATTTAATCAAAAATTAATCAGGAATTGTTAGGAGCCATTAATGGGGCTCTATGAAGGATATACACGTGCATGTAATTATTTTTGAGCATAAGGTTTTTATTATACCCTCCACCATAGGATGGGGGGTATATTAACTTTGTCATTCCGTTTGTAACACATCGAAATATTGCTCTAAGATCCCATAAAGTATATATATATTCTGGGACGTGGTGAAATTCTGAGTAGATTTAAGCATATCCGTCCGTTCGTCCGTCTGTTGAAATCACGCTAACTTCCGAACGAAACAAGCTATCGACTTAAAACTTAGCATGTGTAGTTGTTATTGATGTAGGTTGAATGGTATTGCAAATGGGCCATAGCGGACCACTTTTACATGTAGCCCCCATATAAACCGACCCCCAGATTTGGATTGCAGAGCCTCTAGAGGGGCAAAATTTATCCGATCCGGTTGAAATTTGGTATGTGGTGTTAGTATATGGTCTATAACAACCATGCAAAAATTGGTTCATAATTATGTATAGCCCCCATATAAATCGATCCCCAGATTTGACCTCCGGCACCTCTTGGAGGAACAAAATTCATCCGATTCGATTTGGTACATTGAGCTAATATATGGCCGCTAACAGCCACGTAAAAATTGGTACATATCGGTCTATAGTCATATATAGCCAATGGCCAATCACACAAAAATTGGTAAATATCGCCAAAAATAATTTTCCTAAATTTTATTTCCAAAGGGTGGTTCAATTTCAAGGGCCGATGTTGAATGTGAACGACACCTAAACGCCAATTTTTTTTCCTAATTTTATTTGACATTTCTCTATTTCAGACTTACTCAATTTGAACCATGGACGTCGTGAAGGAGAAGGTTCCAAGAAATGACAACAGTGGATGATCTATTTTCATAGAAAATCATCTTCAGTGATGAGGCACATTTTCACCTCAGTGGGCTAATGAGAATGTCAAAAAACCAATGCACCCACAAAGAGTGACTGTGTGGTGCGGTTTATGGGCTGGCGGCATCATCGGGCCGTATTTTTTCCAAAATGAGGCCGGTCAGGCAGTTACTGTGAATGGTGTTCGCTATCGTGAGATGATAACGAACTTTTTATGGCCCAAATTGGAAGATATGGATGTGGACTATATGTGGTTTCAGCAGGACGGTGCCACTTGCCACACAGCTAACGAAACAATAGCTCTTTTGGGCAACAAATTTAATGGCCGTGTTATCTCACGTAATGGCGACGTCAATTGGCCGCCAAGATCATGTGATTTGACACCGTTGGACTTTTTTCTTTGGGGTTATTTGAAAGAAAAGGTGTACGTCGATAAGCCAGCAACAATTCAAGAGCTAAAGGATGAGATAATTCGGCACATTAACGGCATAGAACCATTATGACTCAGCGTCATCGAAAATTTGTTCCATCAGATGAAGGTGTGCCTCCGAGGTCGCGGCACCCATTTGGCCGATATTTTGTTCCATACATAATTGAGTAATATAATAAAATAAAATTACAATAATTTCGTAAATAGTTTGTGTTTTATTCAAAATCAACATCGGCCCTTGAAATTTTAACCACCCTTTATAAAAAATTTTGTCAAAATTTTATTACTATAGAAAATTTTGTCAAAATTTTATTTCTATAGAAAATTTTGTCAAAATTTTATTTCTATAGAAAGTTTTGTCAAAATTTTATATCTGTAGAAAATTTTGTTAAAATTTGATTTCTGTTGAAAATTTTGTCAAAATTTTATTTTTATAGAAAATTTTGTCAAAATTTTATTTCTACAGAAAATTTTATCAAAATTTTATTTCTATAGATAATTTTGTAAACATTTTATTTCTATAGAAAATTTTGTCAAAATTTTATTTCTATAGAAAATTTTGTCAGAATTTTATTTCTATAGAAAATTTTGTCAAAATTTTATTTCTATAGAAAATTTTGTCAAAATTTTATTTCTATAGAAAATTTTGTCGAACTGAATTATATACGTTTTTAATCGGTCTTTTTATACCCTTCACCACTACTGTGGTACAGGGTATAATAAGTTTGTGCATTTGTATGTAACGCCAAGAAGGAGTAATCATAGACCAACCTTTTAGTATACGGATTTAGCGATGTCCGTCTGTCTGTCTGTCCGTCTGTCTGTCTGTTGATGTATTTTTGTGTGCAAAGTACAGCTCGCAGTTTTAGTCCGATTGTCCTAAAATTTGGTATAGGGTCCTGTTTCGGCTCAAAGACGATCCCTATTGATTTTGGAAAAAATCGGTTCAGATTTAGATATAGCTGCCATATATATTTTTCACCGATCTGGTCATAATTGGCGTGTATATCAACCGATCTTCCTCAAATTCCGTACATCCGAATATTTTATGAGTCTCGCAAAACTTGCAAAATATCAGCAAAATCGGTTCAGATTTAGATATAGTTCTCATATATAGCTTTCGCCCGATTTACACTCATTTGCCCACAGAGGCCAATTTTTTGCTCCGATTTAGTTGAAATTTTGCATAGGGAGTAGAATTAGCGTTGTAACTATGCATGCCAAATGTGCTTGAAATCGGTTCAGATTTGGATATATCTCCCATATAAAGCTTTCGCCCGATTTACACTCATAAGACCACAGAGGCCAATTTTTAACTACAATTTAGTTGAAATTTTGCACAGGGAGTAGAATTAGCATTGTAGCTATGCGTGCCAAATTTGGTTGAAATCGGTTCAGGTTTACATATAGCTCCCATATATATGTTTTTCTGATTTCGACAAAAATGGTCAAAATACCAACATTTTCCTTGTAAAATCGCCACTGCTTAGTCGAAAAGTTGTAAAAATGACTCTAATTTTCCTAAACATCTAATGCATATATATCGAGCGATAAATCATAAATAAACTTTTGCGAAGTTTTCTTAAAATTGCTCCAGATTTAAATGTTTCCCATATTTTTTTACTAACATTGTGTTCCACACTAGTGCATTAGCCGACTTAAATTTTGAGTCTATAGATTTTGTAGAAGTCTATCAAATTCTTCCAGATCGAGTGATATTAAATGTATGTATTTGGGACAAACCTTTATATATAGCCCCCAACACATTTGACGGATGTGATATGGTATCGAAAATTTAGATCTACAAAGTGGTGCAGGGTATAATATAGTCGGCCCCGCCCGACTTTAGACTTTCATTACTGGTTTTATTTTGTTTAATATATCCCCCGTATGGACTAACTTACAATTTAGAAGACAGTGTTAACGATTTTTTAAGATACCTTGCCATCGGCAGGTGTTACCGCAACCCAAGTAATTCGATTGTGGATGACAGTCTTTTGTAGAAGTTTCTACGCAATCCATGGTCAAGGGTACATAAGATTCGGCCTGGCCGAACTTACGGCCGTATATACTTGTTTTGAATAGTTTCAGTAGATGATATAATGAGAATATAACCCATGTTACGAGAATATCTATATTAGAAAGAATTGAATTTTGACACCTAAATGTTTAAAAGGGATGATTAACTTTGTTGGTAAATAAAGGGTGATTTGTTAAGAGCTTGATAACTTTTTAAAAAAAAAAAAACGCATAAAATTTGCAAAATCTCATCGGTTCTTTATTTGAAACGTTAGATTGGTCCATGACATTTACTTTTTGAAGATAATTTCATTTAAATGTTGACCGCGGCTGCGTCTTAGGTGGTCCATTCGGAAAGTCCAATTTTGGGCAACTTTTTCGAGCATTTCGGCCGGAATAGCCCGAATTTCTTCGGAAATGTTGTCTTCCAAAGCTGGAATAGTTGCTGGCTTATTTCTGTAGACTTTAGACTTGACGTAGCCCCACAAAAAATAGTCTAAAGGCGTCAAATCGCATGATCTTGGTGGCCAACTTACCGGTCCATTTCTTGAGATGAATTGTTCTCCGAAGTTTTCCCTCAAAATGGCCATAGAATCGCGAGCTGTGTGGCATGTAGCGCCATCTTGTTGAAACCACATGTCAACCAAGTTCAGTTCTTCCATTTTTGGCAACAAAAAGTTTGTTAGCATCGAACGATAGCGATCGCCATTCACCGTAACGTTGCGTCCAACAGCATCTTTGAAAAAATACGGTCCAATGATTCCACCAGCGTACAAACCACACCAAACAGTGCATTTTTCGGGATGCATGGGCAGTTCTTGAACGGCTTCTGGTTGCTCTTCACTCCAAATGCGGCAATTTTGCTTATTTACGTAGCCATTCAACCAGAAATGAGCCTCATCGCTGAACAAAATTTGTCGATAAAAAAGCGGATTTTCTGCCAACTTTTCTAGGGCCCATTCACTGAAAATTCGACGTTGTGGCAGATCGTTCGGCTTCAGTTCTTGCACGAGCTGTATTTTATACGGTTTTACACCAAGATCTTTGCGTAAAATCTTCCATGTGGTCGAATAACACAAACCCAATTGCTGCGAACGGCGACGAATCGACATTTCACGGTCTTCAGCAACACTCTCAGAAACAGACGCAATATTCTCTTCTGTACGCACTGTACGCATTCGTGTGGTTGGTTTAATGTCCAATAAAGTAAACTGAGTGCGAAACTTGGTCACAATCGCATTAATTGTTTGCTCACTTGGTCGATTATGTAGACCATAAATCGGACGTAAAGCGCGAAACACATTTCGAACCGAACACTGATTTTGGTAATAAAATTCAATGATTTGCAAGCGTTGCTCGTTAGTAAGTCTATTCATGATGAAATGTCAAAGCATACTGAGCATCTTTCTCTTTGACACCATGTCTGAAATCCCACGTGATCTGTCAAATACTAATGCATGAAAATCCTAACCTCAAAAGAATCACCCTTTATATTTAATTAATTTATTATAATTACAAATTATAAAAAAAACTGTTTATACTACACAGAAAAAAAATCAGTTGTAAAACGGATGCTAATATAAACTTATATTTATTGCAAGAAAAATTATTTTGTTTTAGTTTATTGTTAAAATTTTGTAATAATTTTTTTCTTTATTCCAAGTATGTCTCAAAGATTGTATGAACTAAATGACAGTAAAATGTTAATGACATACAAATAAGTTCAATACTAACTAACACAGAAGAAGTTTTTCTTACAAAAATAGTAAGCGGGGTAAAAATACACTGAAAAAAAAGCATGCCCGGTTCCAAAGATTTTGTCTTTACTTTAAAAAATTTGGTATTGATTCCGAGCCAAAGAAGCGGGGAATACAAGTAAGGATACTTTTAGGACACAATTCTCTTTTAAATTTGCGTTTTGTGTACTTGCTTCTAGGAAGGAAATTTTAATTTTTCGCTTTCTCAGATTATTTTCTTCATATGCTATCAAAGTCCTTTAAAAACGAGTAAACGACAACTTTATTTTCCAAATTAAGACTCAACTTCCAGTAGAAATTATGCTATGTTTCAAGTAAAAAACTTCTTTAAAATAAAGTTTTGAAAAATATGTCCTAAATTTGAACGATTTTTTGCTTTATAGTCAAGATGCAAAAAGGCAACAAATTTAAAGACAAATTCATTAAATTTAAAGAATTTTTCTGAATTATTAAAGTCAAGTTGACCTTAGCCCAAACATTTTATCTTTCATGTTATGATAGCCATTTTAAGTCATATCACTTAATTATAAGGACATTACGACTTCATTGAAAAGTTTATCGACTTTTGGACAAGGAAAAAAACTTTATATTAGAGAAATGCGTCTTCTATGCTAAGCAAAATTTTCATTCGTATTTTAAAGACATGAAATCTTTGACCTCACGACAATTTTTTTTCAGTGTAGGAACGATCTAAGATTTTTTCTTTATTTTTAATTAATTTTTGATTTTCGAGAAGGATGAATATCGTAAATGGTTGTTAAAAATACGGGAATGCCAAAAAATATACGTTACTTTTAAATTTCGAATACAATTTAATTCAATTTTTGCACGAGATATGTTATTATACCCACCACCATAGAATGGTGACGGGGGTATAATAAGTTTGTCATTCTGTTTGTAACACATCGAAATATCGATTTCCGACTATATAAAGTATATATATTCTTGATCAGGGAGAAATTCTAAGACGATATAACGATGTCCGTCTGTCCGTCTGTCTGACTGTCTGTCTGTCTGTCTGTCTGTTGTAATCACGCTACAGTCTTCAATAATGAAGCAATCGCGCTGAAATTTTGCACAAACTCGTCTTTTGTCTGCAGGCAGGTCAAGTTCGAAGATGGGCTATATCGGTCCAGGTTTTGATATAGTCCCCATATAAACCGACCTCCCGATTTGGGGTCTTGGGCTTATAGAAATCGTAGTTTTTATCCAATTTGCCTGAAATTTGAAATCTAGAGGCATTTTATGACCATAAAGAGGTGTGCCACAAATGGTGAGTATCGGTCCATGTTTTGGTATAGTCCCCATATAGACCGATTTCCCGATTTTACTTCTTGGGCTTATTGAAACCGCAGTTTTTATTCAATTTACCTGAAGTTGGAAAACAAGAGGTATTGTAGGACCACAAATACGTGTGCCAAAAATTGTGAGTATCGGTCCATATTTTGGTATAGCCCCCATTGAGACCGATCTCCCGATTTTACTTCTTGGGCTTATAGAACCCGCAGTTTTTATCCAATTGACCTGAAATTGGAAATCGAGCCTCCCGATTTGGGGTCTTGGGCTTATAGAAACCGTAGTTTTTATCCAATTTGCCTGAAATTGGAAATTTATAGTTATTTTAGGACCATAAAGAGGTGTGCCACAAATGGTGAGTATCGGTCCATGTTTTGGTATAGCCCCCATATAGACCGATATCCCGATTTTACTTCTTGGGCTTCTAGAATCCGAAGTTTTTATCCAATTTGCCTGAAATTGGAAATCTAGAGGTATTTGCGGGCCATAAAGAGGTGTGCCGAAAACGGTGAGTATCGGTCCATATTTTAGTATAGCTCCCATAAGAACGATCTCTCGATTTAACTCCTTGGGTTTCTAGAAACCGTAGTTCTTATCTGATTTGCCTGAAATTGTAAATATTCTGGAATTTTAGGCTCACAAAAACGTATATCGGATTAAGTTTTTAATGGTCCATTTGGTAATGCCTCCATATAGACCGACTTCACTTCTTGAGGGTGTAGAAGGCGCACTTATCATGAAAATGGCTTGAAACTCAATGTAAAATTTCCCGATTTTACTTCTACAGATTTAAGATTTCAAATCAAGACGTTATTTTATAATTTTCTTGCACACTTACAAGAGATGTTAATGATTCCTCTAAAACTCAAACAAAAATGGTTCTTATAAATCTAGAATCTGATATAGTCCTCATAGGTGAAATCTTTAAATTTATCTTTGGGAAGTGTCCTCAAGTCCTCAAGCCCTCCTGAAATTTCAAAGGAAACCATAATATTTGGTTCATGGTGGTGGGTATTTAAGGTTCGGCCCAGCCGAACTTAGTGCTGTATATACTTGTTTTTCCCATACCATAGTTTACTTTTTTCTGTGTAGACATATAACTAGGGGTCATCTTAATAAGAATACCACTTCAGCTTTAAAATACCGCAATGTCGCACCATCTAATTTGCACTATATCGCAGCATCCAGGACCCGATGAACTGGTACCTTGAGGTACCTTGAGGATTCATAGATTTTGACTTTGACACTATGTGCTTAGACTAAAGTTGTTTCGTATCTTAATTATAATGTTAACCCTCTGACTACTGATGTCCACTTAGAGAGACTTTGGAAAACAACACAAAACTCTATTTCCACACTTACGAGTAGTTTCGATTTATTTCTCGATATTATTCTAATGTAGAGGATTTCTTCTAAATAAGCTATGAATATTTTCCATATTGATCAGTACTAAAACATATTTTGATAAACTTGTTTAACAATCAACGAAAAATACGCAATTTTGACACCTTTCATATTCAGAAAACAGTTTTTTCCCTTTTTCACAGAATTTATAGGTCAAATAACGTTTTTATATACACCACCACCCCCGTCTATAATAACTTTGTTATTCCGTTTGTAACGCATCCAAATATCGATTTCCGACTATATATATTCTTGATCAGGGAGAAATTCTAAGACGATATAAGCATGTCCGTCTGTGTGTCTGCACGCAGGCCAAGTTAGAAGATGGGCTATATCGGTCCCTGTTTTGATATAGCCCCCATATAGACCGATCTCCCGATTTTATCCAATTTGCCTGAAATTGGAAATCTAGCGGTATTCATAAGAATCATAAAGAGGTGTGCCGAAAATGGTGAGTATCGGTCCATGTTTTGGTATAGCCCCCATATAGACCTATCTCCCGATTTTACTTCTTGGGCTTTTAGAATCCGTCAATTGACATAAAATTGGAAATCTAGAGGTATTCTAGGACCATAAAAAGGTGTAGCGAAAATGGTGACTATCTGTCCATGTTTTGGTATAGCTCCCATTAGGAAGATCTCCCGATTTTACTTCTTGGGCTTCTAGAAGCCGTAGATTTTATCCAATTTGCCTGAAATTTGAAATCTAGCGGTATTCTAGAACCATAAAGAAGGTGTGATGAAAATGGTGAGTATCGGTCCATGTTTTGGTATAGCCCCATATAGACCGATCTCCCGATTTTATCCAATTTGCCTGAAATTGGAAATCTATCGGTATTCTAGAACCATAAAAAGTGTGCCGACAATGACGAGTATGGGTCCCTGTTTTGGTATAGCCCCCATATAGACGGATCACCCAATTTTATTTCTTGGGCTTCTAGAATCCGTAGATTTTATCCAATTTGCTTGAAAATTGAAGTCTAGCGGTATTCTAGAGGTGTGACAAAAATGGTGAGTATCGGTCCATGTTTTGGTATAGCCCCCATATAGACCGATCTCCCGATTTTATTTCTTGGGCTTCTAGAATACGTAGTTTTTATCCAATTTGCCTGAAATTGGAAATCAAGAGGTATTCTTGGACCGTAAAGAGGTGTGACGAAAATTGTGAGTATCGGGCCATGTTTTGGTATAGCCCCCATATAGACCGATCTCTCGATTTTATTTCTTGGGCTTCTAGAATCCGTAGATTTTATCCAATTTGCCTGAAATTGGAAATCTAGCGGTATTCTAAAACCATACAGAGGTGTGACGAAAATGGTGAGTATCGGTCCATATTTTGGTATAGCTCCCATATAGACCGATCTCCTGATTTTAATTCTTGGGCTTCTAGAAGCCGTAGATTTTATCCAATTTGCCTGAACTTGGAAATCTAGCGGTATTCTAGAACCATAAAGAGGTTTGCCGAAAATGGTGAGTATCGGTCCATGTTTTGGTATAGCTGCCATATAGACCGATCTCCCGATTTTATTTCTTTGGCTTCTAGAAGCCGTAGATTTTATCCAATTTGCCTGAAATTGGAAATCTAGCGGTATTCTAGGACCATAAAGAGTTGTGACGAAAATGGTGAGTATCTGTCCATGTTTTGGCATAGCCCCTATTAGACCGATCGCCCGATTTAACTCCTAGGGTTTCTATAAATTTTAGTTTTTATCCGATTTGCCACAAATTGAAAATTTACTGGCATTTTAGACCCACAAAAAAATGTATATGATTTAGTTTTTATCGGTCCACTGGACTCCGTATAGACCGATTTCAGATCTTGAGGGTACAGAACTGCACTGATCATGAAAATTGCTTGAGACTGAATGCAAAATTTCTAGATTTTACTTCTCGTAATCATTTAAATAATTGGGATGATTTTTTTTTTTTTTTATTTCAAATCATGATATGATTCCTCTAAAACTCAAACAAAAAATGGTTCTTATAAATCCAGAATCTGATCTAGTCTTCATAGGTAAACTCTACAAGTTTATCTTCGGTAAGCATACTGTTTGAACTGATCTGTGATTGGGGATCGGCTATATATAACTATAGACCGATATGGACCAATTTTGTTATGGTTGTTAGCGGCCATATACTAACACCACGTTCCAAATTTGAACTGAATCGGATGAATTTTGCTTCTCTTTGAGGCTCCGCAAGCCAAATCTGGGGATCGGTTTATATGGGGGCTATATATAATTATGGACCGATGTGGACTTTTTTTCATGGTTGTTAGAGACCATATACCAAAGCCATGTACCAAATTTCAGCCGGATCGGATGACATTTGCTTCTCTTTGAGGCTCCGCAAGCCAAATCTGGGGATCGGTTTATATGGGGGCTATATATATTTATGGGCCGATGTGGACCAATTTTTGCATGGTTGTGAGAGACCATATACCAACACCATGTACCAAATTTCAGCCGGATCGGATGAAATTTGCTTCTCTTTGAGGCTCTACAAGCCAAATCTGAGGATCGGTTTATATGGGGGCTATATATATTTATGGACCGATGTGGACCAATTTTTGCATGGTTGTGAGAGACCATATACCAACACCATGTACCAAATTTCAGCCGTATTACACATTTTCTAAAGATTGCAAAAAGTGAAAATATGCACTCGGTTTTGCTTCTCTTAGAGGCTCCGTCGACCGATATGGCCCATTTGCAATACCATCCGACCTACATCAATAACAACTACGTGTGCAAAGTTTCAAGTCGATAGCTTGTTTCGTTCGGAAGTTAGCGTGATTTCAACAGACGGACGGACATGCTTAGGTTGACTCAGAATTTTACCACGACCCATAATATATATACTTTATGGGGTCTTAGAGCAATATTTCGATGTGTTACAAACTGAATGACAAAGTCAATATACCCGCCATCCTATGGTGGAGGGTATAAAAACGGTTTATTTTTGTTTCATCTCTGTAGACATTTTCTAAAGATTGCAAAAAGTGAAAATATGCATTCGGTTTTGCTTCCCACTGTATTAAAGTATATACATAATATAGTCGGAAATCGAAATTTCGTTGTTGTCTTACAATGGTGGGTATAAAAATATGATACGAGAAAGATTCAAACTCGTAAACCAGAACAAGGGGGGTATATCGTAATATAAAATAGGAACATTTTAAAGGAAATATTTAGTCTAAATTATATGTAAATTTATTTATACTATCTAAAAGTATATTATGTCGTTTTGAGAACTTTTCTCGTTTTTCTATGTTGCACTCGGTTTTGCTTCTCACTGTATATACTTTATATGGTCGGAAAGTGAAATTTCGTTGCTGTGTTACAATGGTGGGTATAAAAATATGATACGGGAAAGATTCAAACTCGTAAACCAGAACAAGGGGGGTATATCGTAATTTAAAATAGGAACATTTTAAAGAAAATTTAAATTTATTTATACTATCTAACAGTATATTATGTCGTTTTGAGAACTTTTCTCGTTTTTCTTTGTTTGTATAATTTAGCAAAATCCATTACGTAAAGTGTGTAAAGATAACATTTCTTTGAAAACAACTTTATTTAACACTTGAAATTCATTTTCTATTGTAAATACATATATTTATTTCTCTATTAACGTTTGTATTATTTTTCGATAAAAATGTATATACTTTGACTTTGAACTCGTTCACACCTTGAAGCCATTTCAAATGAATGAGCAGAGGGACCTCCAAACACGCAAACTGGATACAAGACATACGGTGACTGTAAGTAAAATGCACAATACACCCCCTCCAACGGATGTTAAGGTGTGAATACTAAGAAAAACACTACTTTGAACATCAAAGGATCTCTGAGAACATCTATGACAAAATGATAAAAAAAAAACGAAAACGAAACGACAACCGGAAAACGTATGCATTCCTGTGTAATGGAAAGAAAACTAAAAAAGTATACAGACACATAGAAATGTAAGCAGTAGAATGAAAAGCAAAAGATGTTAAAAACATTTTTTTAAGCTTTGTGTGGAAATAAAAAAGTCAACAAATTGTTATAGTTCAGAAATCCAAATGTGAATTCTTATAGGGCGAACTTCATCACTTTGCTCATCAGTTGTGGTGATTTAGCATCAATCCGTTGCTTTCGGTATTTCGAATTTTAATTAACAGTCTAACTAAAATTGAGTTAGTTATAACCATTACCATATAATGGTTATGTGGGTTTAACAAATTGGTGCAAATTGCCACTGACGGACCTATCACAGGATTGTTAACTTTTCTCCAGTGGCAAGTTTTAAATAGTCATAATTTAATGAATTTCATACTCGCTTGATATTAAATTCTTATTGGATCTACAAATTACAAATTTAAGGAAGAACCTATTGTTCAACATATTTCAAAAGTTTTTCATTTCAGATGCGCAAAATGAAAAAAAGAATCTATCTATACGAGATTGGTTCAGGAGGACCTGTCTATGGGGTGCTTCAACTAAATTGTCTCAGGACTACCCCATAGACATATGAACCAATTTGGGACAACCAGTCTAGCACAACTTCGTAGGAACCTGTTTCAGTTTGAGAATGCGAACCGCACAAGAGAGAAAAAACTGTTGGAATATGTTGCACCATCGATTTTTCTAATGATTGTATTTCAGTAAATGTATAGATCCAATAAGATTTTAATATGAATAATGTATAAGCTGGAGCATAGGTATTAGTCCTTTATCGTAGGGTAAGCTACTGTAACGACCGGTTTTCCCCTGGTATGCTGGGGTATACTCGCGGGAGACTGGGTTCGTCACAGACAATTTATATTCGCTAGACCCGAGTAGATAAAAGATGTGGATTTCGTTTCTTTATATTCTTTATTGAGGAGTTCAGTAAAATTCGATTACAATCTAATTTGACTAACTATAGATGATAGGTTGGGGGTAGCGGCGTCGCGGGCGTGACCTGGAGCAGCACTGCGTCCACCGGCGATGTCCTCGGCTAGGCGGTCGTGATCGTTGTGTCAGGGATAGCTGGCTGAGTTGCGGCGAGTGGTCTGGGATCGCTTCGGCTTCTGGCTCGGGGTACAGGTGGTTTGTAGGGCCTCCGTCCGACGTCAGTGTTGGGGCAACAGGTCGCGTCGTCGAACAGCGGCTGCCCGATATGTCCGCGTGAAAATGTGCGTCCGGCGAACTAGCAACGCGGAGGTAAATCTAAGTTGCCTACTGGCGTGGTTCCGCGTAGGGTGCTCGGCGAGTCGGTGTATGAAATGAAAAAATGCTACGATGCGAGTCGGTGTATGAAAGGAAAATGTACGGTGCCTACCGGTGCGCATCCAAGTAGGGTGCACGACGAGTCGGTGTGTGAAATGAAAATGTTACGATGCCTACCAGAGCGTATCCATGTAGGGTGCGCGGCGAGTCGGTGTATGAAATGAAAAGGTACGGTGCCTACCGGAGCGCATCCATGTTTATTTATTTTATTTATTTATTCGTATTTTGGTGATCATTAGTACAACAAGATTAAAAAAAAAAAATATACCGACGGGTCGGTATATGAAATGAAAATGTTACGATGCCTACCAGAGCGTATCCATGTAGGGTGCACGGCGAGTCGGTGTATGAAACGAAAAATGTTATGATGCCTACAAGAGCGTATCTATGTAGGGTGCACGGCGGGTCGGTGCATGAAACGAAAAATGTTATGATGCCTACAAGAGCGTATCTATGTAGGGTGCACGGCGAGTCGGTGTATGTAACAAAAAAACAAATGCTATGATGCCTACCAGAGCGTATCTATGTAGGGTGCACGGCGGGTCGGTGCATGAAACGAAAAATGTTATGATGCCTACCAGAGCGTATCTATGTAGTGTGCACGGCGAGTCGGTGTATGCAATGAAAAATGTTATGGTGCCTACCAGAGCGTATCTATGTAGGGTGCACGGCGAGTCGGTGTAAGAAATAAAAAAAATGTTATGATGCCTACCAGAGCGTATCTATGTAGGGTGCACGGCGGGTCGGTGCATGAAACGAAAAATGCTATGATGCCTACCAGAGCGTATCTATGTAGGGTGCACGGCGAGTCGGTGCATGAAACGAAAAATGTTATGATGCTTACCAGAGCGTATCTATGTAGGGTGCACGGCGAGTCGGTATTTAACCGAAAATGTACGGTGCCTACCGGAGTGCATCCATGTAGGGTACACGGCGAATCGATATAACCACGGAAAATAATCACGGTTGTCACTGTCACGATTGCCACTACCACTGGCACTTATAGTGTTCACTCTACTCATCAGAGAACTGCAACCGGTGGCTTTTCTTCGTATTGCAATCTTACCCACAAAATGTCGGTGGCAGTGAGTAAGGCACCAATTAGCATGCGATCTTTTACATTGATACAAATGCGAGAATAAAAACACCAATGGTATATAACAATGTTCGTATGCAGTGCCTTGCCATCTTAAACCAATCGACATCGTAACAACGTTCGGTAAACAAAAAACGAGGTTGGCACTTAAGTGTGATTGCACTCAAAAACAACAATTACTAGCAGTTGGCATTAGCTCAAGAGAATTGAGAGAGTACCAAATAAGAGAATACCAAACTGCTGAGATATGGGTAACCAATTTGTGTGATTGCTTTACTACGGTGTTTTCGAAATACCAACACTCATACAAACAAACACCGACAGTCGTCGGTTGCATTGGATATTGGTGGTTGAAATTTGTTTACCAATTGGTGTTTTAAGATTGCAAATGTTGGTGTTTACTAAATACACTGGTCGGTTGCGGTAGATCGCATCCGTTCTCTGCTACTCACCTTGACTTAAACTTAGCTCTGATCCTTGTCCACTCCTCCGACTCACTTGCCGATGTTACGCTGTCAAATTTTCTCCACTGACTTTCTCCCTTTCATGGCTTCACCATCCTTTTATATCAGGCTGCTCACTTGTTTACTTGCATTGTCCCTTGTTGCGTGTTGTTGGATGTTTTGATGAAAATGTTGTAAACAACTTCGAATCCCAGCATAGTTGTTGGTGTCCTGCAACGGTATGTTGTTTTGATCCTCATTTGCACTGATAAACAATATTGGGTCGCTGTGATGTTTGTTGCTACGTCGTTTTGCTGGTCCTCACACTACGATAAAATGTATCGTATGTTTTCTTTGCTTTTGATTTGGAGAATTTACACAAAATTTTTTTCACACTTGTTATTTATCATATTTTGCCATTTACTGACATTCCTAACAATTTATATATGCTATAACATTTAAAACGAACAAATGATATCAAGTCATCAGCCAGGTATAGTTAAACGTGTGAGCTCAACTGTAAAGATGAAATTCAGAAGGTACAAAAAAGAAAACAAAACAAACTCCCCTTAATATAAACAAGGAACGACTTTTCTAATTTACATGCAAGAATACCAAATTTAAACAAAGCGAAAGTTACAACAAAGCGAAAATCGATTGTCTGTGAAAATAAATTTATATCGACTATAAAATAGTAAAATAACGGCAGACGGTTAATATACTTGTACAGTAGAGTTGGTAACGCAAGTGAAATACATGTGAGAAAATTAAAAGTAATCCTTTATGTGGACATATTCTAGCTTCTTTGACCAAATTACCGATTAATGTTGGTAATGTAGAAGTAGTCAAAAGACAAAAAAAAATTCTTCAACAAAGTCTGAAATTGTTCGGGCTGCTATAATTTGAATTCAACGATATCTTGGCCTTTACTCTCGATATATTGTTATCCAGCCTGACGTCTTAGTGAATTCGACTTACTATCGTAAAAAATATTTTGGAAATCTAGCCACGGAAGCATTTCGGCCTTATATCAGGAAATAACAACAAGGGATAAAGTGACGGCATATTTATGTGAAATAGACGGTCTAACGATGTGCATCTGTCTGTTTGTTGTTATCACGCTACATCCTTCAATAATGGAGCTATCAAGCTGACATTTTCCACAAAATCTTTTTTATCGAGATGGCTCATATCAGTCCATGTTTCGATATAGCCCCAATATAAACCGACCTCCCGATTTGATTTATTTTAAAATTGAAATTAGAAATCTAAAGATAACTCTGTCAAGAGATATCGCAAATTTGGTATATGTCGGTCGGTGTTTTGATATAGTCTCCTTTAGATTTCTACATCACAATATGGATTCTCTAAGGGTTATTTTAGGTATTTAACTATTTTTTACTTTTGAACCATTCTGGGAAAAAACCCTTAGGAATCTCTTTCATTTTGAGCATCCGAATCGGACCAGAAAGGGGAAATTTTTGGAATATGTTAAACAATAGACTTTTAGAATATGTTAAACAATAATAGAAAAGAGAATACATATTGCCCATTCTCATGTCGGCTGACATACTCCTAAGCCAAAATTCGCTTTAGTGTGCGCTCTAACTTCTTCTTTCTGTCATACCCTCCTTTTATTCCAGGAAATCTGTGTCTCTAACGAATTTCCTAATTTTTTTCCAGACCATGATGCCCAGGTGGGCCACGTCCTGAACTACCTCGTCACATATATGGTTAACTATTTGTCTAGTAAAGGCAGGGCAGTGATAAAAGTAGTGATCCAAGCTCTCATCATCTTCAAAACACGCCCTACATGTTGCCCCCATTCGGTACACATGTGTTTATCACCAGTTCATTTGCTTTAAATTTGAACATGCAATAAAATTTTAATATCAAGAGAGTATAGACATCAATAAATAAAATTAAAAAAAAAAAAACAAGTAAGGAAAGTCTAAAGTCGGGCGGGGCCGACTTATTATACGCTGCACCACTTTGTAGATCTAAATTTTCGATACCATATCACATCCGTCAAATGTGTTGGGGCTATATATAAAGGTTTGTCCCAAAAACATACATTTAAATATCACTCGATCTGGACAGAATTTGATAGACTTCTACAAAATCTATAGATTTATGGCCATATTCATAATAATATACTGACAGTTTATCGACGGAATTTGTATGGTAATAGTAGGTTTAAAGTTTACGTTAACTTTTATGAATATGGGGGTTAAAATTTAAGTCGGCTAATGCACTAGGGTGGAACACAATTTTAGTAAAAAATATGGTAAACATTTAAATCTGAAGCAATTTTAAAGAAACTTCGCAAAAGTTTATTTATGATTTATCGTTCGATATATGTGTATTAGAAGTTTAGGAAAATTAGAGTAATTTTTACAACTTTTCGACTAAGGAGTGGCGATTTTACCAGGAAAATGTTGGTATTTTGACCATTTTTGTCGAAATCAGAAAAACATATATATGGGAGCTATATCTAAATCTGAACCGATTTCACTATACTTGACCATACTACTAATTGCATTCCTTGTGCAAAATTTCAACCAAATTCGGCCAAAAATCTGGCTTCTGGGGTCATATAAGTCCATATCGGGCGAAAGATATATATGGGAGCTATATCTAAATCTGAACCGATTTCAATCAAATTTTGCACACTTGACTATACTACTAAGTGTTATGTTTGTACAAAATTTCAAGCAAATCGGTGTAAAACTCTGGCTGCTGGGTGCATATTAGTGCATATCGGGCGAAAGATATATATGGGAGCTATACCTAAATCTGAACCGATTTCTTCCAAAATCAATAGGGTTCTATTCTGACCCAAATAAGGAACATGTGCCAAATTTGAAGGCGATTGGACTTAAATTGCGACCTAGACTTTGATCACAAAAATGTGTTCACAGACAGACGGACATGGTTATATCGACTCAGGGACCCACCCTGAGCATTATTGCCAAAGACACCATGTGTCTATCTCGTCTCCTTCTGGGTGTTACAAACATATGCACTAACTTATAATACCCTGTTCCACAGTGTGGCGCAGGGTATAAAAAATTAAAGAATAGGTCCTTTAGAGATAATTTGCATCAATTTCCCGTAGGGATATTATTATACCACATCGAAATATTGCTCTAAGACCCTATGAAGTATATATGACAGGTTTGCTGATAAGTCCCCGGTCTAACAAAGAAAAACATATTATTTTTTCTAAATTCGTTTTTATTATTCAACATAGTTCCCTTCAAGAGCGATACAACGATTATAACGACCTTCCAATTTTTTGATACCATTTTGGTAATACTCCTTTGGTTTTGCCTCAAAATAGGCTTCAGTTTCGGCGATCACCTCTTCATTGCAGCCAAATTTGTTCCCTGCGAGATCTCGAGAATACGGTGGGTGGGGAAGCAATTCGAAGCCCAATTCATGAATTTTTGCCATCGTTCTCAATGACTTGTGGCACGGTGCGTTCACCGTGCCACAAGTCATTGTTCCAATAACGCCATATAATAGTCCCTGTTAATGGGTTTTCCCTTCTCAAGATAGTCGATAAAAATTATTCCATGCGCATCCCAAAAAACAGAGGCCATTACTATGCCAGCGGACTTTTGAGACTTTCCACGCTTCGGAGACGGTTCACCGGTCGCTGTCCACTCGGCCGACTGTCGATTGGACTCAGGAGTGTAGTGATGGAGCCATGTTTCATCCATTGTCACATATCGACGGAAAAACTCGGGTGTATTACGAGTTAACAGCTGCAAACACCGCTCAGAATCATCAACACGTTGTTGTTTTTGGTCAAAGGTGAGCTCGCGCGGCACCCATTTTGCACAGAGCATCCGCATATCCAAATATTGATGAATGATATGACAAACACGTTCCTTTGATATCTTTAAGGCCTCTGCTATCTCGATCAACTTCATTTTACGGTCATTCAAAATCATTTTGAGGATTTTTTTGATGTTTTCGTCGGTAACCACCTCTTTCGGGCGTCCACTGCTTTCACCGTACTCCGTGCTCATTTCACCACGCTTGAATTTTGCATACCAATCAATTATTGTTGATTTCCCTGGGGCAGAGTCCGGAAACTCATTATCAAGCCAAGCTTTTGCTTGCACCGTATGTTTTCCCTTCAGAAAACAGTATTTTATCAAAACACGAAACTCCTTTTTTTCCATTATTTTCACAATAACAAAAGTTGCTTCACAAAAGACGCTCTATCTCACAAACTAATAGACTTACAGACGTCAAATTTTGACACCACGAAGGTTGGTACTATATAAAAATAATATGCATTTAATACTAGCAACGCCATCTATGTGTCAGACCGTGGACTTATCAGCCAACCTGTTATTCTTGATCGTGGTAATATTCTGATTCGATCTAACCATGTCCGTCCGTCCATCCGTCCGTCCATCTGTCCGTCCGTTCGTCTGTTGAAATCGCGCTAACTTCCGAACGAAACAAGCTATCGACTTGAAACTTGGCACAAGTAGTTGTTATTGACGTAGGTCGGATGGTATTGCAAATGGGCCATATCAGTCCACTTTTACGTATAGCCCCCATATAAACGGACCCCCAAATTTGGCTTGCGGATCCTCTAAGAGAAACAAATCTCATCCGATCCGGCTGAAATTTGGTACATGGTGTTAGTATATGGTCTCTAATAACCATGCAAAAATTGGTCCACATCGGTCCATAATTATATATAGCCCCCATATAAACCGATCCCCCGATATGGCTTGCTGAGCTGCTAAGAAAAGCAAATTTCATCCGATCCGGCTGAAATTTGGTACATGGTGTTAGTGTATGGTCTCTAACAACCATGCATAAATTGGTCCACAGCGGTTCATAATTATATATAGGCCCCATATAAACCGATCCCTCGATTTGGCTTGCGGAGTCTCTAAGAGAAGCAAATTTCATCCGATCCGGCTGAAAGTTGGTACATGGTGTTAGTATATGGTCTCTAAAAACCATGCATAAATTGGTCCACAGCGGTTCATAAATATATATAGCCCCCATATAAACCGATCCCTCGATTTGGCTTGCGGAGTCTCTAAGAGAAGCAAATTTCATCCGATCCGGCTGAAATTTGGTACGCGATGGAAGTATATGGTATCCAACAACCACGCATGGTTCATATCAGTCCATAATTATATATAACCCCCATATAAACCGATCACCAGATTTGACCTACGGAGCCTTTTGGAGAAGCAAAATTCATCCGATCTGGTTGAAATTTGGTACGTGGTGGTAGTAGTAGTATTTAACAACCATGCCAAAAGTGGTCCATCCCGCAATTTGGTTTTGGAGCCTCTTGGAGGAGCAAGTTTCATACGAGTCAGTTGAAATTTGGTACATTGTGCTAGTATATGGCCGTTAACAACCATGCCTAACTAGGTCCATATCGGTCTATAGTTATACATAGCCCTCAGATAAATCGATCCCCAATCACACAAAAATCCATATCAAGTACATAATTCTATATAGCCCCCATATAAGCGACCCCCATATTTCAATGCTGGCTCTCTACGTATCGTGCCAAAAGTCCATATCGATTCGTAATTATTTGTAGACTTCACTACACTGAAAAAAAAGCATACTCGGTTCCAAAGATTTTGTCTTTACTTTAAAAAATTTGGTATTGATTCCGAGCCAAAGAAGCGGAGAATACAAGTAAGGATACTTTTAAGACACAATTCTCTTTTAAATTTAGGTTTTGTGTACTTGCTTCTAGGAAGCAAATTTTAATTTTTCGCTTTCTCAGCCTTTTTTCTTCATATGCTCTCAAAGTCCTTTAAAAGCGAGTTAACGGCAACTTTATTTTCCAAATTAGCACTCGACTTCCAGTAGAAATTATGCTATGTTTGAAGTAAAAAACTTCTTTAAAATAAAGTTTTGAAAAACATGTCCTATATTTGAACGATTTTTTGCTTTGTAGTCAAGATGCAAAAAGACAACAAATTTAAAGACAATTTCATTAAATTTAAAGAATTTTTCTGAATTATTAAAGTCAAGTTGACCTTAGCCTATAAATTTTTTCTTTCATGTTAAGATACCCATTTTTAAGACAAATCACTTAATTATAAGGACAATACGACTTCATTGAAAAGTTTATCGACTTTTGGACAAGGAAAATAACTTTATTTTAGAGAAATGCGTCTTCTATGCTAAGCAAAATTTGTATTCGTATTTTAAAGACATGAAATCTTTGATCTCACGACAATATTTTTTTCAGTGTATACATAACTTTTTTGACTAATATATACCACGTATGGACTAACTCACAATTTAGAAAACGATGTGAAGAAGTTTTAAGATACCACAACCCAAGTAATTCGATTGTGGATGACAGTCTTTCGTAGAATTTTCTATGCAATCCATGGTGGAGGGTACATAAGATTCGGCCTGGCCGAACTTACGGCCGTATATACTTGTTTGTTAACACTTTTAACTTGTAATGGTTTATTTTTGCATTTGGTTAATTTTTCCTGCATACAATTCTCAGACACCCTTATTAAGAAACCCAAATAATGCATTCAATTATCCGCATTCGCAAAATTTTAAATTGCTTCATCGCAAATAACCTTTTTTTCTTTCTTTGCAATGTGATGTGAAAGTGTGTTGACTGAGTGTATACACTTATCCAAATGCAAGTGAGTATTTAAATTCGTATTTGTGTTTGTTGTCAGCTAACCCACTCTTTAGGTTAATTAAAACACACACACTAACACCACTTTTGTTGGGGTATAATAAAAATTCAAAATGTTTTTAAAAAGTCATTTGCCTTGTCAGCACAATTCCAGGAAATCTCTTTCGCAAACCCTGCAACAATCTTAGACACGAACATGTATGTGCACACACACACACACATACGTGTATACAGAACAGAAATCGCATAAGCTGATTCCAGTTTGCAATTGAAATCGTTAGTTAAACTGTATGGTCATAGAATGGTGACATTCAATGGAGAAAAGGAAACTCTTATGGGAACTTTGCTTCGTTTACTATGATAGTGAACTTACATTCAATTTCCTAAATGCAATGTAACCCTTCGCTACAGTTATGAATTTTGTATTTAATAACGAAATATTTCATAGTGTTAATGAACATTTTCATTATCTTAATTAATATTTTATACCCACCACCATAGGATGGTGATGAGGCTAAAATAAGTTTTCCATTCCATTTTTAGACTATGGACTTTAAAAACACTCCATATATTTTTTATCAGGGAGAAATTCCAAATTGATGCAACGGAGCCCATTTGTCTACATTTCCAATAAAGGGACAATTGTTCTGAACTTTAACACAGATTTGGTTTTTGTTTGATTTATCCCCAATATAAAAAGAGATCTAGAGGTAGTTTAGGTATATAAGGATGTGTGTATATCGGTTCCTGTTTTGGATCGATCTCCCTCCGCGGTTGCCACAGTTGGTAGAATTCTACCAAAAAATAGGTAGATTTTTTACTGAAAAAAGCATGCCCGCTTCCAATTCAAGTAAGGATACTTTTAAAACACAATTATCTTTTAAACTTGGGTGTACTAGCTTCTAAGAAGCAAATTTTAATGTTTCGTTTTTTCAGCTTTTTTTTCTTCATATGCTACCAAAGTCCTTTAAACACGAGTTAACGACAACTTTATTTTCCAAATTCAGACTCGACTTCCAGTAGAAATTTTGCTATGTTTCAAGTAAAAAAGTCTTTAAAATAAAGTGTTGAAAAACATATCCTATTTTTGAACAATTTTTCGCTTTGAAGTCAAGATGCAAAAAGAGAACAAATTTGAAGACAATTTCATTAATTTTAAAGAATTTTTCTGAACTATTAAAGTCAAGTTGACATAAGCCCAAAATTTTTTTCTTTCATGTTATGATACCCATTTTTAAGTCAAATCACTTAATTTTAAGGACAATACGACTTCATTGAAAGTTTATCGGCTTGTGGACAAGGACAAACACTTTATATTTGCAAATTATTCCGCTCCAACTAAGAAGCACTTTTGCGAACATTTTCTGTAAAAATAAAATTTTGATAATATCTTCTATAAAAATAAAATTTTGACAAAATTGTCTATAAAAATAAAATCTTGACAAAATTTTCTATAGAAATAAAATTTTGATACAATTTTCTATAGAAATAAAATTTTGACATAATTTTCTATAGAAATAAAATTTTGACAAAACTTTCTACAGAAATAAAATATTGCAAAAATTTTCTATAGAAATAAAATTTTGACAAAATTTTCTATAGAAATAAAATTTTGCCAAAATTTCCTAAGGAATTAAAAATTTTACCAATTTTTCTGTAGAAATAAAATGTTGACATAATTCTCTATAGAAATAAAATTTTGACAAAACTTCCTACAGAAATAAAATGTTGACAAAATTTTCTATAGAAATAAATTTTTAAAAAAATTTCCTAAGGAAATAAAATTTTGACAAAATTTTCTATAGAAATAAAATTTTTAAAAAATTTTGTATAGAAATAAAATTTTGACAAAATTTTCTATTGAAATAAAATTTTAACAAAATTTTATATAGAAATAAAATCTTCACAAAATTTTCTATAGAAATAAAATTTTGACAAAACTTTCTGTAAAAATAAAATTTTGACTACATTTTCTATAGAAATAAAATTTTGACAAAATTTTCTATAGACATAAAATTTTGACAAAATTTTTTATAGAAATAATTTTTTTTTTCAAAATTTGTACGGAAATAAAATTTTGACAAAACTTTCTGTAAAAATAAAATTTTGACAAAATTTTCTATAGAATTAAAATTTTGACAAAATTTTCTATAGAAATAAAAATTTTAAAAAAATTTCTGTAGAAATAAAATTTTTAACAAATTTTCTGTAGAAATAAAATTTTGACAAAATTTTCTATAGAAATAAAATTTTGATAAAATTTCCCATAGAAACAAAATTTTTAGAAAATTTGTTATAGAAATAAAATTTTTGCAAAATTTTCTATAGAAATAAATTTTTGAAAAAATTTTCCCAGCGAAATAAAATGTTGACAAAATTTTCTATAGAAATAAAATTTTGACAAAACTTTCAATAGAAATAAAATTTTGACAAAACTTTCAACAGAAATAAAATTTTGACAAAATTTTCTATAGAAATAAAATTTTTAAAAATTTTCCCAAAGAAATAAAATGTTGACAAAATTTTCTACAGAAATTATTTTTTTAAAAAAATTTACTGTAGAAATAAAATTTTGACAAAATGTTCTATAGATATAAAATTTTGACAAAACTTTCTATAGAAATAAAATTGTGCGAACATTTTCTATAAAATTAATATTTTGACAAAATTCTCCATAGAAATACAATTTTGACAAAACTTTCTACAGAAATAAAATTTTGTAATAATTTTCTATAGAAATGAAATGTTGACAACATTTTCCATAGAAATTTTTAGAACATTTTCTATAGCAATAAAATTTTGACAAAATTTTCTATAGAAATAAATTTTTGACAAAATTTTCTATAGAGAAAAAGTTTGACAAGTTTTTCCAAAAAATGTAAATTTTGACAAAATATTCTATAGAAATAATATCTTGAAAAAATTGCTATAGAAGTAAAATTTTGACAAAATTTTCTATAGAAATAAAATTTTGCGAATATTTTCTATAAAAATAAAATTTTGACGAAATTTTCTATAGAAATACAATTTTGAAAAAACTTTCTACAGAAATAAAATTTTGTAATAATTTTCTATAGAAATAAAATTTTGACAAAATTTTCTATAGAAATAACATTTTAAAAAAATTCTTAAGGAAATAAAATTTTGACAAAATTTTCCATACAAATTTTGAGAACATTTTCCATACAAAACCTTAAATAAATCAATAAATAAGATTTTGACAAAACTTTCTATGGAAATAAAATTTTGACAAAAAGTTCTATAGAAATAAAATTTTGACAAAATTTTCTATAGAAATAAAATTTTGACAAAATTTTCTATAGAAATAAAATTTTTACAAAATTTTCAATAGATATAAAATTTTGACATAATTTTCTATAGAAATAAAATTTTAAAAAAAAAATTGCTATCGAAATAAAACTTTGACAAAATTTGCTATAGAAATAAAATGTTGACAACATTTTCTATAGAAATATTTTGTTTTTTCATTCGTTTTGTTATTGTTATTGTTGTTTTTTGTTTTGCTTTTTATTTTATCATTATTGTTGTTTTTGATCTCAGCTTAAAACCATAGGTTAGTCTAAGTGAGCCGATGTATCAGGCTCACTTAGACTATTCAGTCCATTGTGATACCATAGTGGTGAACTTCTCTCTTATCACTGAGTGCTGCCCGATTCCATGTTAAGCTCAATGACAAGGGACCTCCTTTTTATAGCCGAGTCCGAACGGCGTTCCACATTCCAGTGAAACCACTTAGAGAAGCTTTGAAACCCTCAGAAATGTCACCAGTATTACTGAGGTGGGATAATCCACCGCTGAAAAACTTTTTGGTGTTCGGTCGTAGCAGGAATCGAACCCACGACCTTGTGTATGCAAGGCGGGCATGCTAACCATTGCACCACGGTGGCTCCCTTAAAACCATGCATTGACTAAACTACAAGTGTAGCTTAACCAACAGAGGAAAAGTGTGCTTGTCAAAGTTATTTGGGCAAAGCCCTATAGACAGCAAGATGGTTGGATGGATGCACGTTTCGGAATTACCACATTCCTCATCAGCATCCTCCACTTGCAGCAAAACTATCAACCAATTATCAGAATAAATTCAGGCAGTTCACTAACCCAAAAGTGAACCACACTTGAACCTTCCGAAAAAAGTTTTACACGATAGCCGGCTTATGCCGAAATAAATTCGTACAAACATATCTCTATTCCTTGGTCACCGTCAAATCATCGATTTGAGTGCAGTTGTTCTATAAAAATAAAATTTTGATAAAAATTTTCTAGAGAAATCAAATTTTGACATAATTTTCCATAGAAATAAAATGTTGTTAAAATTTTCCATAGAAGCAAAATTTTGACAAAATTTTCTATAGATATAAAATTTTGAAAAAAATTTCTATGGAAATAAAATTTTGACAAAATTTTCTATAAAAATAAAAATTTTGACAAAATTTTCTATAAAAATAAAATTTCGATCAAATTTTCTATAGAAATGAAATTTTGACATATTTTCCATAGATATAAAATTTTGACAAAATTTTCTATAGAAATAAAATTTTGACAAAATTGCCTATAAATAAAGTTTTGTCAAAATTTTTTATAAAAATAAAATTTTCACAAAATATCTTATACAAATAAAATGTGGACCAAATTTTCTATAGAAATAAAATTGTGATAAAATTTTCTATAAAAATAAAATTTTGACAAAATTTTCAATAGATATAGAAATTTGACAAAATTATCTATAGAAATAAAATTTTGACAAAATTTTCTATAGAAATAAAATGTTGAGAAAATTTTCTATAGAAATAAAATTTTGATTTTGAAGACGCAGGAGTCATTGAATATATGGTCATTGAATAACCTCAATTTTATGGTGGATTTCTGAGCTCTTATATTTCGAAATCTATGCAGATTATGTGGAAAAAAATAACACTCAAAAAACTTCTCTTACATGAAATAGAAACTCTTTAACATAATAGATTTTTGAAGGCTTCTCAATACACTCACTCCACGCTGTAAACAAAACGTAGAACAACTTGAAATTTGTATAACTCTCCAACAATTCCTGGTTAACACAAACAAGCATACTTCTTGGTATTCTTATGTTCCTTAGCTACATTTTGTACTTCTGTGAATCACTTTATCAACACTGCCGGCTCCACTTGACAATTACACGTGGAAATGTGGAAATCTTTAGCGTATATGAGATGTCACAACGAGAAGAAGACGAAGAAATGCCACACAACAAATGGGGACAAGATGAAGAAGAGCTCCGTTAAGGCATGATATACGGAATATATGGTGGCTATGGTGAAAATGATGCCAAAAGCATTACTCCTTTCGTTTACCACAACGAAACTAAAGCACTTCAGATGAGAGCATATTCTCCTCACTGTGACTTATATTATGACAAAATATCCTGACAGATTGCACATTCATTTTGGGCAATATACCAAAGAATGAAGGACTAAGAAACACTACGTATGGAAGACTATGAAACCAAAAGGGAGGTCGGTTATCAAGGAACGCACTTCATAATCGTTGAAGAATATCTCTGTGAATGGTGAAAATGACTACGATGCTTCGGTAGTACATTTTTCCCCATATGCTCGGGGAATATGTGGTATGTATATGGGCTAGCTTGTATGATGGTTGCTTGGTTGTTTGTCCATCTCTATGCCCCATCTTATGACTGTGTCTGTTCGGTGAAGTGTCGAGGTAAGTAGCACCATCTTAACCATTTCATCTGAAGTCATGATATTTATGACATTTAGCCGACTGTCAGCTATCTGTGTTGTACATGCAGTGACAGAGCACACACCTTACCAAGAGTATACTTTACACTGCAACGTCACTGTGTTGTGTTTTTTCATTCACATACTCTGGCTGTCATCTAGGCCGGCCCAAAAGGCAGCCATTCATGACAGTACATTTAAGCTGAGACACTGTCTAGTCAGCCGGTTAAAGGAATTTATCTCTGGCACGCATTCATTTCATACTACCGGCACCAATACAGACAAATACCAACATGCAAACTTTGGTTAAAGGAAAAATGAATGAATGGGAAATATATTCGTTAAAAATGTAGAACAATAGCTTTTTGACTTGCATATGATTCAATTATGCCCAGCGAACATTATGCATGTGAAAGGAAAAGTGAACATTTATTAGTTGCAGGATTTGTTTTTAATAGAAATGTGTGATAAAACTCATCACACTGAAAAAAATATTGTCGTGAGACAAAAGATTAGCATAAATTACGCATTTCTCTGATATAAAATTAATTTCCTTGTCCATAAGTCGATAAACTTTTCGATGAAGTTGTTTTGTTCTTATAGTTAAGTCTTGAAGTGGAGTCTGTATTTGGAAATTTAAAATGACGTTTACACGTTTTTAAATGACATCACATGAAGAAACAAGTATGTACGGCCGCAGTTCGGCCAGGCCGCATCTTATGTACCTTCCACCATGGATTGCGTAGAAACTTCTACGAAAGACTGTCATCCATAATCGAATTACTTGGGTTGTGGTAATACCTACCGATGGCAAGGTATCTTAAATATTTAACATCGTTTTCTTAATTGTAAGTTAGTCCATACGTGGTATATATTAGACAAAAACAGGTATATACGGCCGTAAGTTCGGCCAGGCCGAAGCTTATGTACCCTCCACCATGGATTGCGTAGAAACACTGCCATCCATAATCGAATTACTTAAGTTGCGGTAACGCTTGCCGATGGCAAGGTATCTTAAAACTTCCTAACACCGTCTTCTATACGTATATAATTCATCAAATACGTATATAATTCAGTTTGACAAAATTTTCTATAGACATAAAATTTTGACTAAATTTTCTATAGAAATAAAATGTTAATAAAATTTTCTATAGAAATAAAATTTTCAAAAAAAATTTAATAGAAATAAAATTTTGACAAAATTTTCTTTAGAAATAAAAATTTGACAAAATTTTCTACAGAAATAAAATTTTACCAAAATTCTCTATGGAAATAAAATTTTAACAAAATTTTCTATATAAAAAAAATTTTGACAATTTTTTTTGGAAATAAAATTTTAACAAAATTTTCTATACAAATGGTAGATTTTTGGTAGATTATTTTTGGCTCGAGTGGTAACCACGATTATGAACCGAATAAAATTTCAACAAAATTTTCTATAAAAATAAAATTTTTAGAAAATTTTCTATAGAAATAAAATTTTGAAAAGAATTTCTATAGAAATAAAATTTTGGTGGATTATTTTTGGCTCGAGTGGCAACCATGATTATGAACCGATATGGACCACTTTTTGTGTGATTGGAGATCGGCTATATATAACTATAGGCCGATATGGACCAATTTTGGTATGGTTGTTAGCAGCCATATACTATCACCACGTTCCAAATTTGAACCGGATCGGATGAATTTTGCTCCTCCAAGAGGCTCCGGAGGTCAAATCTGGAGAACGGTTTGAAGACCAATTTTTGCATGGTAATTAGAGACCATATGCCAACATCATGTACCAAATTTCAGCCGGATCGGATGAAATTTGCTTCTCTTTGAGGCTCCGCAAGCCAAATCTGGGGATCGGTTTATATGGAGGCTATGTATAATTATGGACCGATGTGAACCAATTTTTGCATTGTTATTAGATACCATATACTAACACTATGTACCAAATTTCAGGCGGATCGGATGAAATTTTCTTCTCTTAGAGGATCCGCAAGCCAAATCTGGGGATGAGTTTATATGGGGGCTATGTATAATTATGGGCCGATTTGGACCAATTTTTGCACGGTTGTTAGAGACCGTATACTTACACCAGGTACCAAATTTCAGCCAAATCGGATGAAATAAGCTTCACTTAGAAACTCCGCAAGTCAAATCTGGGGGTCCGTTTATATGGGGGCTATACGTAAAAGTGGACCGATATGATCCATTTGCAATACCATCCGACCTACATCAATAACAACTACTTGTGCCAAGTTTCAAGTCGATATCTTGTTTCGGTCGGAAGTTAGCGTAATTTCAACAGACGGACGGACGGACGGACATGCTTAGATCGACTCAGAATTTCACCACGACCCAGAAGATATATACTTTATGGGGTCTTAGAGCAATATTTCGACGTGTTACAACAGAATGACAAAGTTAGTATACCCCCCATCCTATGGTGGAGGGTATAAAAAGCTGACAAAACAAATAAATCAACATTAGTTTCCTAGAAAAAAAAACGCAAAATTCAAATTCAAAGAAGAGGATAGTGCCTTAAAGGTATCCTTATCTCAATTCTCTGCCGCTTTGGCTGGGAATCAATATCAAAATCAAAAAAATTTGTATAATTTTTAATTTTTATTACACCATGTTTCAAAAATATTTTTCAACAAATTCAAGAAAAATTATTAACATTATTAATTTCCTTCACTTGTTGAAGAAAAATTTTGTAGTTTGATTGGAGTTAAAAGTTGCAAAAATAATTCAAGAAATAATGAACTATTTTGTGAGAAGTATGAATTTAATAAATCTTCCTTTGTGTATAATTGTATCTTGTTTTTTAGTTCATTTAACTAATTATTAGAGTAAAGCTAAAATACAGTTAAATTGGCTTTAGTGAAATATCAGCAAAACTATCAACCAATTATCAGAATAAATTCGGGTGATTTACTAAACCCAAAGTGAATTACACTTGAACCTTTCGTAAAGAAAGGTTTTTGATAGTCGCCTTTTGCCTAAACAAATCTTTGTACAAACGTCTCTCTTTAGCCTTGCCAAAGAAAAATCATCGATTTGAATGCAGTTGGCTGGGTTTATTTTGAGCGTGCATCCTCTTTCTTCATTTATTTTTGTTTTTTATGTGAAATTTTCATATTGTTTTCAATCTGTTTGTTGGGTATTGTACACTCTACTAATTGAGACACAACGAAGGGTACTTGTATTTATCTCTTAAGCACGCAAACAAATCAATCCTATTTGGAGAATGGAGAAACGATTTCATCATCGCTTTTTTCGTATTGTTTCCGTATATGCAATTTTTTAGCAACTAATAAAAAATTTACAATTTTTTTTATCTTTTGTCTAAAACTGGTCACCATTCACTCTTACCTTTCCATTGAACGAAACCAGTTGCTTCGAATCCCTTCAAGGAACTCAAAGTTTGCAAAACTCATCTAGATACCCCAAAGGAGTGGTTACCATTACACCTAGATGTGTGAGTATCACTCAGTAAAAGTCCAAAAATCCCTAACAAACATGAAAACTGGTCCATATTGGTCCATAATTATATATAGCCCCCATATAAACTTATCCCAGATTTGGAGAGAAGCAAATTTCATCCGATCCGGCTGAAATTTGGTACATGGTGTTAGTATATGATCTCGAACAACTAAGCAAAAATTGGTCCACATCGGTCCGTACTTATATATAGCCCCCATATAAACCGATCCCCAGATTTGGCTTGCGGAGCTTCTAAGAGAAGCAAATGTCATCGGATCCGGTTGAAATATGGTACGTGGTGTCAGTATGTGGTCTCTAATAACTATGCCAGAATTGGTCCATATCGGCCCATAATTATATAGCCCTTATATAAACCGATCTCCAGATTAAGCTCGCGGAGCCTCTAAGAGAAGCAAAATTCATCCGATCCGGTTGAAATTTAGTACATGGTGTTAGTATGTGGTCTATACCAACAATGCAAAAATTGGTCCATATCGGTTCATAATTACATATAGCCCCCAAATAAACCGGTCCTCAGATTTGACGTCCGGAGCCTCTTGAAGTAGCAAAATTCATCCGATCCGGTTGAAATTTGGTACATTTCGCTAGTGTATGGCCGATAACAACCATGCCAAAATTGGCCCGTATGGATCTATAATATATATATAGGCCCCAAATAAACCGATCCCCAATCACAGAAAAATCATGATTGCCACTCGAGCCAAAAATAATCTACCAAAATTTTATTGTCATCGAAAATTTTATTGTCATCGAAAATTTTATATTTCTATAGAAAATTTTGTCAAATTTTCATGTCTATCAAAATTTAAAAATTTTATTTCTATAGAAAATTTTGTCAGAATTTTATTTCTGTAGAAAATTTTGTCAAAATGTTATTTCTATAGAAACTTTATGAAGCAACTCTTAGTTGGATAGGAATATTTTGCAAAATCTTCCAAGAAATTCTACCAATCTACCAAACAATAAAAAATCTGCCTTATTTGGTAGACTCGTGTTCATAGTTGTATGTGGGAGCCACAGTGGTGCAATGGTTAGCATGCCCGCCTGGCATACACGAGGTCGTGGGTTCGATTAAATTGTGGATGGCCGTCTTTAGTAGGAGTTTCTACTCAATCCATGGTGGAGGGTACATAAGATTCGGCCTGGCCAAACTTACGGCCGTATATAAAAAAATTAATAAATTAAAATTTGTTTCCTAGAATCAAGTAGGCAAAACTCTAATTGAAAAGAGAATTGTGTCTTAAATGTATCCTTGCTCCACTTCTCTGTTTCTTTGACACGGAATAAATACCAAAATAAATAGTGTAAAGACAAAATCTTTGGAACCGAGCATGATTTTTACACTAATAGAAAAATTGCGTTCCAAAATTGTGAACGGACGGTGACAAAATGAAACGGAAACGTTGACAAAAAAAACAAAACGGAATATTCACGATTTCGTCCACGGGCGTTCAAGATTTCATGAACGGCATTCGTTTTTCTTTGGCCATGAAAATTCTTAAAATAATCGTTAGACGTTGTTATGGCAACTCCGCCGGTGGTGCAATGTGCTAATGCGATTATTAACGCGTATGGTGCAGACGACACAGGTTCAAGTCACGGTAGCGGAAATCTCTTTTTTTTAATTTAGTTTATAAATTCGTAACCATTACGTTTTCAGATCATGAACGCTGGTTGTTGTTTTGACAACGCATGGTGTCATTTTAAATTTGTCAGATTGACCCCATATGTTCGCAGTTTGACAACACATGTGTGTTGATTCACTTTCATGAACAGATCGTTTTGAAATTACATGTTCATGATTTTTTTCTATTGGTGTATAACCTGCGGCACAGTCGACAACAGAATATTATAAGTTAGGGCATATGATTGCAACACCCAGAAAGAGACGGGATGGACACATGGTGCCGTTAGCAATAATATTCAAGGCCGGCCCTTGAGTCGATTTAGCAATGTCCGTCTGTCCGTCCGTCTATCTCGGAAAACATTTTTGTAATCAAAGTCTAGGTTGCAATGTTAGTCCAATCGATTTCAAATTTGGCGCAAGTATAGGTTTTGGGTCAGAATATAACCCTTTGAGTTTGAAATAAATCTGTTCAGATTCAAATATAGCTCTCATATATATCTTTCACCGATTTACACTCATATAACCACAGAGGCCAGCATGCATACTCGAAGGGCAGGTCTACTGAGACCGCATTAAATGAACTAGTCAGTTTTTTTGAAAGCTCACTACATGTAAAAGAATACACAATCTTGGCGTTTCTAGACATCGAAGGGGCTTTCAATAATGGCACTCGATATTAAATGGACTGACAACTCTGAATGTTGATCGATGTATACTCAGGCTGTTAGACGAACTTCTAATGAAGAGACGTATTTCAGCTACACTAGGACAAGCAAACATACAAAGGTATGTGAACAGAGGCACTCCCCAAGGAGGAGTTCTATCACCTCTTCTTTGGAATGTTGCTATAAATAACCTTCTAGTTACCCTAGAAAAAGAAAGGATAAAAGTGGTGGCATATGCATATGATGTGCCTATAGCAGTCAGGGGAAAATTCCCATCAACAGTTAGAGATATTATACAGTGAGCCCTCCGGATGACTGAGAAATGGGCGAAAGATAATGGTCTTGGGGTAAATCCTAAAAAAGACAGAACTAGTCATGTACTGCAAAGATCGCAAAACTCCCAAGATTAGGCCCATTTCCTTAGGGGGTATTGAAATTCCCTTTAGTGAGTGTGCAAAATACCTTGGTGTTATTTTGGACAGGAAGCTGAACTTTAAGCTTAATATTGAAGAAAAGGCGAGAAAAGCAACGGTAGCTTTGTACTCGTGCAAAAAGGCAATAGGAAAAAAGTGGGGAGTAAAACGAAAAATTATGCATTGGCTATACACGGCAGTGGTTAGATTTATAATGCTATATGGTGTTGTAGTCTGGTGGCCGGCACTTCACCAGCCAACATGTTTAGACAAAGTTCAGCGTATGGCGTGTTTGTTTATCTCAGGCGCATTCAGCAAGGCAGGAACAAATTCCCTTAATGTCATGCTGCATCTATTGCCTTTAGACATTGTGGCCAAACAGTCAGCTGCTGTGCGGTTGCGCGAGCTATCGCTGTGGTCGCCAAAAAGTTACGGTCATAGTTCGGTCCTCAAAATAATGCCAGATGTGCCTAACGTAGTGGATTACACTTTGGCGAGTCCACTTTTCGACAAAAAGTTTGAGACTCTAATCCCCAACAGTGAGGCGTGGTGCACACAGACCCCGGGGAATAAACAATATATAGATTTCTACACTGATGGCTCCAAATTGGATGGACAATTGGGTTTCGGAGTCTAATGATCTGGAACTTCGAATATCGAAAAGATTACCTAATCACTGTAGTGTTTTTCAGGCTGAAATATTAGCAATAAGAGAGTTGGCGAATTGGCTGAGAAGTAACGACACCAAGCAAATATGGCCCCATTTAAACTTAAACCGCACACTAGATATGCTACACCCTCAAAAAAATCGCTTCTTTAACATATGTTCCAAACATATTTTGCAGGAAGCACATATATTATTGGATACTGCCGAAACATTAATATGTTTGTTTTATGTGAACATATCATATGTTTGGAAGCATTTTGAGCCCAAAAATATTATATGTTTGGAAGAATTTTTCCCAAAGACGATTGTGCTCATTGCCTAACATACTCGTAATTTTCACTTCCTCCAAATATTTTAGTTCTTGGCACCTTTTTCTGTAATACAAATAATGTTGAAGAAATTATTCACTTTTATAAATTTCTTAAATTTTACCTTTCGCTTGCACGGAGAATCGAACCGAGGACTATACAGTTTGTAAGCCAACAAACTACCCACTGGACTATGTAGCTGTTATAGTCACCAGTAGATAATTATCGTTATAAGTTACACTTATATAGCATAGTTTGCAGCGCCCACGAGCCCAAGGAAACATAACATTATATAACAGAAACATACATTTGTTTGCCACGTGGACTCTCCCGGTTTCCATCTCTATTTCTTTCTCTATACTCTCTCTGTCGCTTTGAATAAAATATCACAACATATGTATGTTTAGTCGAAATTTGTAAATTTATATATGTTTGCATTCACACATATGATTTTTATGAAACATTCATGCCCCAAACATAATATATTCTAACATATTAACATAGATGTCCCAAACATTTAGTGTTAGTTTGGGAACATTCCTTGTTTGCACTTAAATATATTGTGTTTTAAAATTGTGCCCGAAACACATTTTGTTTATATCGGAACATATGAAAACATATTTTTCTAAGAGTGTAGTGTTCTCGAGACGTCTGATATCACTCCTGATATCTGCTATAACGGGTCGCTGCCTGATAGGCGATTTTGGAAAAACTATAGGCGCGAAGTATAATGACTATTGTATGAGGAAAAGTAATCAATTAAACACCTCTTGTGTGAGTGTCCTGCATTTTGTGATTACTGGCGGACCTGGAAAACGTTAACTTAAGCAGTCTGCTAATGTTTTTGGAACAATATGGTTGGTTCAACAGAAGAAAATAATCGAGAGGGTTCTGCGGTTAAAACTAGAAGTGCCCATATGTAATAGGTACTTTTAGTTAATGTGGTATCACAATGGACTGAATAGTCTAAGTGAACCTGAATCTTAATCGGGCTGCCACTTTAACCTAACCTAACCTTACCTAACCACAGAGGCCAAATTTTATTCCGATTTACGTGAATCTTTGCACAGGGAGTAGAATTATCATTCTGATTTAGATATAGCTCCCATATTTCGCCCGATTTACACTCATATAACTACCGTATTCCAAAATTACACTCTGATTTAGTTCGATTTTTGGGCAGAGAGTAAAACTATCAGTTTAGAAATGTGTGCCAAATTAGGTCAAAATAGGCCCAGATTTGAAAGAAGTCCCCCATATATAACATATCATATTCCGATTTGGACAAATATGGCCAAAATACCCATATTTTCATCGTAGCATCGCCCCTGCTAATTTCAAAAACTTGTAAAAATCACTTAAATTGTTCTAGCCTATATAAAACTTAAGTCTAGACATTTTGTAGAAGTCTAACAATATTTTTTCCAAATCGGCTCTGATTTAAATATAAGTATATGGGAACATAAATCTTTTTATATAGCACTCAACAAATTTGAAGGATTTTAGATGTCAACGAAATCTAGATCTAAATGAACCAAAATTAATTTTCTTTCGTTTGGAATGCGAAAGAAAGTTTCGTTCGATATAGAGGAATAGGGTAAAAATTTTTCTTCGAATTAAAAAATGTGGAAAAATTTAATTCTTTTTATCGTATCGGATTTTGCAACATTGTTTAGTTAAACATTTCTAAAAATAGTCTTCATTTTATTTCCTGGTGGATTCACTTTTGTTTGAGTATATGAAGAGTAATTATTTATTGTATTTCCGCTAGTTAGATTATTCAAACTGAATATAAATAAAATTCTTTATGATTTATTATTTGTTTTAAATTGTAAACATTTCTTAGTCTTTAATCCAATTTCAATTTTCATATCCATCACATCTAATCATTTCAAACACTCTTTGTACTGTTTTATTGTAATCAACGAGGTTGCAAACTCCTCGTTTACAGGTGTTTCATCTTTGTATAATTTATCACAAACAATATTATAAGTAATTTTCTTTTTATGTGTTTAAAGCAGGGATCCGGAGCGGTCCATTTTTTTCGCTCCGCTCCGCTCCCGCTCCGGAGAAAAAAAAACCGCTCCGCTCCTCGCTCCGCTCCGAGAAAAAAAAAAATCGCTCCGCTCCTCTTCGAGAAAATTATAGTACAAACATTGTATTATTTGTTCAATTTAGTTTTATTTTATTTAGAAAAATCGGGCGATACATATATATGGGACCTATATCTAAATCTGAACCGATTTCGATGAAATTTTCAGACTTAAAGGGTGATACAAAAGATTATTTTGTGCTAAATTTGACGACGATCGGTTAGTAAAAAAAGTGCAACGTGACCCCATTTGTCGATATCGGGCAATACATATATATGGGAGCTATATCTAAATTTGATCCGATTTCTTCCAAATTCAATAACGTTCGTCCTTGTGCCCAAAAAAACTCCCTGTACCAAATTTCATCAAAATCGGTTAATAATTGCGACCGAAATCCTGTGAACAACAAATACATGGACAGACGGATGGATGGACGGACGGACGCCAAGCGCTAGATCGACTCAGGAGGTGATTCTGAGTCGATCGGTATATATTTTATGGGGTCTAAAATCAATATTTCTTGTAGGCACATTTTTCGACAGATCAAACTTATTATACCCTAACCACTATGTGGTTTAGGGTATAATGACTTTAAAACAATGTGTTGAAATATTTTATTAATTTTGAAGATTTTTTCAGAAATATTAAATCCATTTTGACTTCATTAAAACGAAATTTGCATTCATGTTAGGATACACATTTTTATGTCGACAGACTTCATTGGACAAACAGACTTCATTGAAAAGTTTAGAGACTTTTAGACAAGGAAAAACTTTCTTTCAGAGAAATACGTCTTCTATTCTAAGCAAAATTCGTATTCGTATTTTAAGCATGTGAAATATTTGGCCTCCCGACAATATTCTTTGCGGTGCACCATCTACTATTTAATATGTGATAGAAACCAAATTTATGAAAATTGACCAAAATGGACCAAATTCTGTTTGGTCTGACCATCGGACTAAATTTAAAAATTAGAAATCTTTTGGACCAATTTTGGTCCGATCGGACCAAAACGGCAACGCTGATTGGAATTGAAGGTCTATACAGTATATAAGTATAAGTAACTACTCTCCGAAAGTTTTTTTTGTTTTGCAACAGACGTAGAGAAGAGGTTTTGTTATATTTGTAATGTGTGTGTGTGTATGTTTATGTTTGCAACAACCTCCATCGACATCAGTCCGTGGTATACCTACGAATATTCTTACTCAGATCTAGTGTTACCTAATTTCGCTTTTTTCCCCTTTATTGTATAATAAATGTATATGCGCACATTTTTCAACCAAAATTGAAACTATCCATAATTTTAATTAAATTTTCGAGAACTAATATCAGAAATAAGAGAATGCTATGATATAGTACAATAGTAAAGCAAATGTGAATGAAAAAAAGCATGCCCGGTTCCAAAGATTTTGTCTTTACTTTAACAGTTTGGGTATTAATTCCGAGCCAAAGAAGCGGAGAATACAAGTAAGGATACTTTACAGACGTAATTCTCTTCTAAATTTGGGGGTTATGTACTTGCTACTGGGAAGCAAATGTTAATTTTTATTTTTTTAGATTTTTTTTCGTCAGTTGTTATCAAAATCCTCTAAAAACGAGTTAACGAGTTATTTTTTTTTTCCATATTAAGACTCGACTTCCAGTAGAAATTATGCTATGTTTCAAGTAAAAAGCGTCTTTAAAATAAAGTGTTGAAAAACATGTCTTATTTTTTAACGATTTTTTGCTTTGTAGGCAAGATGCAAAAAGGAAACAAATTTAATGACAATTTTATTAATTTTAAAGAATTTTTCTTAATTATTAAAGTCACGTTGACCTTACCTCAAAAAATTTATCTTTCATGTTATGATACACATATTTAAGTAAAATCACTTAATTATAAGGACATTACAACTTCATTCAAAAGTTTATTGCCTTTTGGACAAGAAAAAAAATTATTTTAGAGAAATGCGTCTTCCATGTTAAGCAAAATTTGCATTCTTATTCTAAGGACATGGAATCTTTGACTTCACGACAATATTTTTTCAGTGTAGAAAACTAAAAAATTAAATATAAATAAGATCTAATTATACAATTATTTTTCGAGCTTTATGGACAGATATAGATTAAGGAACATGGTTAATAGAGCCATTGAAAAGAAAACGCCAGATACCAATCTATACACGCCTGGACTGTACATGTTTCGGTTCGGGCGAATGAACCTTTCCACAGCCTTTAGTATAGATCTGGCTGGGAGAGATAACTCAATTTTGGGCCCTTTATGCTAACTCCTTATGGAGAAAACATTTGGGAAATTTCCTCTTACAAATTGAATCATCTTTTCTCCCACTGTACATCATCTTTTCATATAACTTACAAGTCCCTTAATCTTATTTTTATTTCGTTTTGTTACATAGTAATGCAACAACACGAAATTTATTTTTAGAAAGCTAATTTGTTAGAATTCACCTAAGTGGTGAACAGTCGAACAATGCTTATTGTTTCTACAGTCAACTACAACATATGACAATTAACAGAAACTGGTTTCCAGGATACAACAACAATTCTAACGCGTACATTAGTCGTGTTTTTCCTAGTTTTACGACGGGCTCATCGTTGCTTATTATATTTCATGTTAGCCTGATAATGAAACAGGCAATTGACGTCCAAATGCATTATATCTAATTATACAATTATTTTTCGAGCTTTATGGGCAGATATAGATTAAGGAACATGGTTAATAGAGCCATTGAAAAGAAAACGCCAGATACCAATCTGTCCATAAAGCTCGAAAAATAATTGTATAATTAGATATAATGCATTTGGACGTCAATTGCCTGTTTCATTATCAGGCTAATATGAAATATAATAAATAAGATCGTTTAATTGCATTTATTTGACGTTCATTACAAACATGTTTGTAGTAATACGGGATGAAATTGATCGAAAGTACTGTTGTTACTTTTACAACACATACTAGAGATATATTTTGACATGCCGTTTTTGAAAACAATTACTAAAAAACACGTTGTGTTTTCCCCAATGTACGTACTTACAAAAATACATATCGTACATTTTAAACGTTTACCACACTACGCTAAGTACTAGCTAAATTTGAAATTACCTACACAGTGTAATTTCAAAGTTACACATTTCATTCAAGTAATATTTTATTCGGAGCGGAGCGGTTTTTCATTTGGAAACCGCTCCGCTCCCGCTCCGCTCCGGATTTTAAAAATACCGCTCCCGCTCCGGCAAAAAAAGGGCTTGCTCCGCTCCGCTCCACGCTCCGCTCCGCTCCACGCTCCGCTCCACGCTCCGCTCCGGATCCCTGGTTTAAAGTTAATCTCGTTAGTCTCCTATCAATTGCGATTACCATTAATATCTTATCATCCATTTGTTTTTTTTTATTCATGATCTGGATGATTTAAATCACGGGAAATCTGTGGCTCAATCTTCTCAAATGGTAAACCCTTTTTGTGTGGCATAAGACAAATTTAAATAATCCAACCATAGTCAGTCAGGCAGGCATCAGACGCCATTTGTCAGAGATGAACATCTGAACATGTGTTCCTTTTGCCAAGTTCACATTGTATGAGGAAGTATATGCATGAGGAAATCATTTCTGTATTATTCATTTTAACCGCGTTTCTCATTTGTCTTCTTCACGACCGCAAGCTGGAATAAAGTGCCACAAACACTCCAAATACATATACACACCCACACAATCACTCACATAGACAAACGCTACACACATACCAACACACATAGTTATAGACCAAAATCCTTGCAGAATTAAATTGAGCTTCATCGTATATACACCACTTGGATGGCAGAAGGTTTTCTCAGTGGTTTAAAATTTTCGCAGATTGCAAATTTCGTATGACTGTGTGTGTGTGGGTGTGGGTGAATTAAACACACACACACACATACGCGCAGCACATAAACATTTGCAAACGTTATAGGCTTATTCTTTATACATACGCACGGAAGCCGGATGTAGAACAAGAACAAAAATGAGAAAATAATAGTATTTCTAGGATAAGATTGACAGTGGCAGTGGTTTTACAGGAACCCTCTTATCTTTCGTTGTCAACAGGATTATGTCGAGAAAAACATGTTGAGAGAATGTCATGGCCTACTGATCGTCTATCATACACCCTACAGAATACATAACTAATCTAAATTACACTAGTTTATACTGAAAATCTCCTGAATTCTGGGTCGTGATGAAATTCTGAGTCGATCTAAGCATGTCCGTCTGTCCGTCCGTACGTCCGTCTGTTGAAATCACGCTAACTTGAAACTGGGCACAAGTAGTTGTTATTGATGTAGGTCGGATGGTATTGCACATGGGTCATATCGGACCACTTTTACGTATAGCCCCCATATAAACCGACGCTCAGATTTGGCTTGCAGAGCCTCTTGGAGGAGCAAAATTCATTCGATCCGGTTGAAATTTGGTACATGGTGTTAGTATATGGTCTCTAACAACAATACAAAAATTGGTCCATATCGGTCCATAATTATATATAGCCTCCATATAAACCGATCCCCAGATTTGGCTTCCGGAGCCTCTAAAAGAAGCAAGTTTCATCCAATCCGACTGAAATTTGGTACATGGTGTTCGTATATGGTTTTTAACAACCATGCAAAAATTAGTGCACTTCGGTCCATAATTATATATAGCCCCCATATAAATCGATCCCCCGATTTGGCTTGCGGAGCCTCTAAGAGAAACAAATTTCATCCGATTCGGTTGAAATTTGGTACGTGGTGTTAGTATATGATCTCTAACATCCATGCAGGAATTGGTCCATATCGGTAAATAATTATATGTAGCCCCCATATGAACCGATCGCCAGATTTGACCACCGGAGCCCCTTGGAAGAGCAAAATTCACCCGATCCGGTTGAAAATTGGTACGTGGTGTTAGTATATGATCTCTAATAACCATGCAGGAATTGGTCCATACCGGTCTTAATTATATAACTTCCATTTAAACCGATCCCCAGATTTGACCTCCGGAGCCCATTGGAAGAGCAAAATTCTTCCGATCCGTTTGAAATTTGGTACGTGGTGAAATTTGGTACATTGTGCTAGTATATGTCCGCTAACAACCATGCCAAAATTGGTCTGTATCGGTCTATAGTTATATATAGCCGATCCCCAAAAATAATCTACCAAAATTTTATTTCTATAGAAAATGTTGTCAAAATTTTATTACTATAGAACATTTTGTCAAAATTTTATTACCAAACAAAATTTTTTCAACATTTTATTTATATTGAAAATTTTGTCAAAAATTTATTTCTATAGAAAATGTTGTCAAAATTTTATTACACTACAAAATTGTGTCAAGATTTTATTTCTATAGAAAATTTTGTCAAAATTTGATTTTATAGAAAAAATTGTCAAAATTTTATTGCTAACAGATTGGCTGATAAGTCCCCGGTCTAACAAAGAAAAACACATTTTTTTTTCAAAATTCGTTTTTATTATTCAACATAGTTCCCTTCAAGAGCGATACAACGATTATAACCACCTTCCAATTTTTTGATACCATTTTGGTAGTACTCCTTCGGTTTTGCTTCAAAATAGGCCTCAGTTTCTGCGATCACCTCTTCATTGCAGCCAAATTTTTTCCCTGCGAGCATCCTTTTGAGGACTGAGAACAAGAAAAAGTCGCTGGGGGCCAGATCTGGAGAATACGGTGGGTGGGGAAGCAATTCGAAGCCCAATTCATGAATTTTTGCCATCGTTCTCAATGACTTGTGGCACGGTGCGATGTCTTGGTGGAACAACACTTTTTACTTCTTCATATAGGGCCGTTTTGCCGCGATTTCGACCTTTAAACGCTCCAATAATGCCATATAAAAGTCACTGTTGATGGATTTTCCCTTCTCAAGATAATCGATAAAAATTATTCCATGCGCATCCCATAAAACAGAGGCCATTACTTTGCCAGCGGACTTTTGAGTCTTTCCACGCTTCGGAGACGGTTCACCGGTCGCTGTCCACTCAGTCGACTGTCGATTGGACTCAGGAGTGTAGTGATGGAGCCATGTTTCATCCATTGTCACATATCGACGGAAAAACTCTGGTGTATTACGAGTTAACAGCTGCAAACACCGAGCAGAATCATCAACACGTTGTTGTTTTTGGTCAAATGTGAGCTCGCGCGGCACCCATTTTGCACAGAGCTTTCGCAAATCCAAATATTGATGAATGATATGACCAACACGTTCCTTTGATATCTTTAAGGCCTCTGCTATCTCGATCAACTTCATTTTACGGTCATTCAAAATCATTTTGTGGATTTTTTTGATGTTTTCGTCGGTAACCACCTCGTCCACTGCGTTCACCGTCCTCCGTGCTCATTTCACCACGCTTGAATTTGGCATACCAATCAATTATTGTTGATTTCCCTGGGGCAGAGTCCGGAAACTCATTACCAAGCCAAGTTTTTGCTTCCACCGTATTTTTCCCCCTACAGAAAACAGTATTTTATCAAGACACGAGATTCCTTTTTTTCCATTTTTTTCACAATAACAAAATTTGCTTCACAAAAGACGCTCTATCTCACAAACTAATTGACTTACAGACGTCAAATTTTGACACGAATCATTTAAAGGTTGGTACTATATAAAAATAATATGCATTTAATACTAGCGACGCCATCTATGTGTCAGACCGGGGACTTATCAGCCAACCTGTTATAGAAAATTTTGTCGAACGGAATTATATACGTATTTAATCGGCCTTGTTTTATTTAATATATACCCCTTTATGGACTAGCTTACAATTGAGAAGACGGTGTTAAAAATTTTAAGATACCTTGGCATCAGCAAGTGTTACCGCAACCCAATTAATTCGATTGTGGGTGACAGTCTTTAGTACAAGTTTCTATGCAATCCATGGTGGAGGGTACATAAGATTCAGCCTGGCCGAACTTTCGGCCGTATGTCCTTGTTTTTTTTATAAACCTTAAAAACACAATTTGGTAAATTTTTAGAAAATCCCGGGAATTACTCAACAATTTTGTCGCGGGAATGTAAAAAGTTTTAGCCAAAATCAGCAAACAAACTATAAAATTACATAACTGTAGATTTAGTAATAAAAACGAAATATTTTTAAGCATGTTTAGCTCATTTCACAAGCATTTTGCTAAATTTCAAAATGAATAAACTGCATATACTGAAAATTTCTTTTTTAATGGATCTCTACTGTAGGGTATATATTTTTTGGGCCATATCAATTTAACCTCTACAAGAGATATAAGGGACACAATTCATGGCAAATGGGTTGAATCATTAGAGTAAATATCTTCAACATCGTGTTTTTTTTAGTTATTTCATGCTGATGACAAAAGTATTATTCATATGTACTTATAAAGATATCTACTGATACACCGTTGTATATATCCTTTCAAATGGCTATATCCGGATACACCACCTTGATGCTGCGACAAAGAAGTTCATATGTCAGTGTGTGTTGGTGTGTGTTGGTGTGTGTGTGCGTATGATAGCATTATCATTTAAGATACTTCCTTGTCATGACACCCGTTGTGTGTTCGCGTGTTTGTCTGAACATTCGGTCTATGACAAGCAAGCTTCTGGCATTTTACTTTCTTCCACGTCGAATAGTTGACAATACCAGTTACGAGGACAATATTAACCGCAACTATGAGAAGATTTTAATGCCACATCTCATGTCACAATCGGGTGGTCTTTTCAATTTTTCTACATTTTTTCTTTGCTTTCTGCTTTTTAGTAGCAAGTTCACCAAAATTCATGGTTTTTGAGTGCATATTTGGTATGCCCTGGCATAGGTTTTCAGTGGCACATATAATTGAAGAATATGGGAATTGGTACAGTGGTTAAATAGTTATTGAAAACGCAAATTAAAAATGCCTAATGTTTTTTCAAACGTTTGAGAATTTATTCCGAAAAAAATTTTAACAATTAATCGATGTATTGTCTATCAATAGCCTCTACTTTTCTCATATTTCTGTCATATCGTGAAAAAAAAATCGATTCATCTTTTAACTCAATCTGCGAATCGACCCAATTTTTGGCATAAGATCGAAAGTACTAATTAACTAGGTTAGGTTAGGTTATGTGGCAGCCCGATGTATCAGGCTCACTTATACTTTTCAGTCCATTGTTATACCACATTGGTAAACTTCTCTCTTATCACTGAGTGCTGCCCGATTCCATGTTAAGCTCAATGGCAAGGGACCTCCTTTTTATAGCCGAGTCGGAACGGCGTTCCACATTGCAGTGAAACCACTTAGAGAAGCTGTGAAACCCTCAGAAATCTCACCAGCATTACTGAGGTGGGATAATCCACCGCTGAAAAACGTTTTGGTGTTCGGTCTAATCGAACACCAAAAGGAATCGAACCCACGACCTTGTGTATGCAAGGCGGGCATGCTAACCATTGCACCACGGTGGCTCCCACTGATGAACTCGGTGATGCGTCATTGATCAAAATAAATGGTAATCAGTAGCAGCAATGTCTGGACTATACGGCAAGACTTCCCATTTGATTATTTCCAAATGAATTTTTACGGGTTTGAACTTGTAGCCTGCGTTATCGTTCTGCAAATCACTTTTTCGTGCTCTTCCAAATATTGCGGTCGTTCATCACTCAATGCTCGGCTCAAACGCATCAACTGAGTTCGATACAAAGCTACTGTGAACGCTTCACTCGGTTCTAACATAGCAGCTCATAGTACACCACACCTAGCTGGTCCAAATAGACAGCATAAACTTTCTTCTATGCATATTCGGCTTCACCGTTGACGTTGAGGCATAACTGGGGAAATAATTTGTTTTTTTTGCGCTTGGGTTTGTCATAGTGGATTCACTTCATAATTTCTAAACCGCTCGACTGACAGCTGATAGATCCATTAAAGTGGCAGTTCATGTTTTTTTTTTTTATTTTTTATACTCTCCACCATAGGATAGGGGGTATATTAACTTTGTCATTCCGTTTGTAACACATCGAAATATTGTTCTAAGACCCCTTAAAGTGTATATTCTGGGTCGTGGTGAAATTCTGAGTCGATCTAAGCATGTCCGTCCGTCTGTTGAAATCACGCTAACTTCCGAACGAAACAAGCTATCGACTTGAAACTTGGCACAAGTAGTTGTTATCGATGTAGGTCAGATGGTATTGAAAATGGGCCATATCGGTCCACTTTTACGTATAGCCCCCATATAAAGGGACCCTCAGATTTGGCTTGTGGAGCCTCTAACAGAAGCATGTTTCATCCGATCGGGCTGAAATTTGGTATATGGTGTTGGTATATGGTCTCTAACAACCGTGCAAAAATTGGTTCACATCGGTCCATAATTATATATAGCCCCCATATAAACCGATCCCCAGATTTGGCTTGCGGAGCCTAAAAGAGAAGCAAATTTCATCCGATCCGGCTGAAATTTGGTACATGATGTTGGTATGTGGTCTCTAATAACCATGCAAAAATTGGTCCATATCGGTCCTTAATTATATATAGCCCCCATATAAACCGATCCCCAGATTTGGCTTGTGGAGCCTCTAAGAGAAGCATATTTCATCCGATCCGGCTGAAATTTGGTACATGGTGTTGGTATATGGTATCTAACAACCATGCAAAAATTGGTCCACATCGGTCCATAATTATATATAGACCCCATATAACCGATCTCCAGATTTGGCTTGCGAAGCCTCAAAGAGGAGCAAATGGCATCCGATCCGGCTGAAATTTGGTACATGGTATTGGTATATGGTCTCTAACAACCGTGCAAAAATTGGTCCACATCGGTCCATAATTATATATGGCGCCCATATAAACCGATTCCCTGATATGGGTTGCGGAGCCTCAAAGAGAAGCAAATTTCATCCGATCCGCCTGAAATTTGGTACATGATATAAGTATATGGTCTCTAATAACCATGCAATAATTGGTCCACATCGGTTCATAATTATATATAACCCCCATATAAACCGATCCCCAGATTTGGCTTGCGAAGTCTCCAAGAGAAGCAAATTTCATCCAATCCGGTTGTAATTTGGAACATGGTGTTAGTATATGAACCATGCCAGAATTGGTCCATATCGGTCCATAATTATATATAGCCCCCATATAAAACATTCTCCAGATTTGACCTCCGGAGCCTCTTGGAGGAGCAAAATTCATCCGATCCGGTTCACATTAGGCACGTGGTGTTAGTATATGGTCGCTAACATTCATACCAAAATTGGTCCAATCACACAAAAATTGGTCCATATCGGTTCATAATCATGGTTGCCATTAGAGCCAAAAATAATCTACCAAAATTTTATTTCAATAGAAAATTTTGTCAAAAATTTTATTTCTATAGAAAATTTTGTTAAAATTTTATTCGGTTCATAATAAAATTTTCAGCATTGTCAAAATTTTATTTCTTAAAAAAAATTAGTCAAAATTTTATTTCTATAGAAAATTTTGTTCAAATTTTATTCGGTTCATAATCATGGTTGCCAAAAATAATCTACCAAGATTTTATTTCTATGGAAAATTTTGTCAAAAGTTTATTTCTATAAAAAATGTTGTTAAAATTTTATTTCTGTAGAAATTTTTGTCAAAAATTTCTTTCTATAGAAAATTGTGTCAAAATTTTTATTTCTATGGAAAATTTTGTGAAAATTTTATTTCTATAGAAAATTTTGTTAAAATTTTATTTCTGTAGAAAATTTTGTCAAAATTTTATATCTACTTTGTCAAACTGAATTATATACGTATTGGATCGATCTTTTTTGATTTAATATATACCACGTATGGACTTACATACAATTTAGAAGATGTTGGTAGGAGGTTTTAAGATACCTTGCCATCGGCAAGCGTTACCGCAACTTAAGTAATTCGATTGTGGATGGCAGTGTTTAGATGAAGTTTCTACGCAATCCATGATGGAGGGTACATAAGCTTCGGCCTGGCCGAACTTACGGCCGTATATACTTGTTATATATTAACTTTGTCATTCCGTTTGTAACACATCGAAATATTGATCTAAGACCCCATAAAGTATATATATTCTGGGTCGTGGTGAAATTCTGAGTCGTCCGTCCGTTTGTTGAAATTACGCTAACTTTCGAACGAAACAAGCTATCGACTTGAAACTTGGCACAAGTAGTTGTTATTGATGTAGGTCGGATGGTATTGCAAATGGACCATATCGGTCCACTTTTACGTATAGCCCCCATATAAACGGACCCCCAAATATGGCTTGCGTGTCCTCTAAGAGAAGCAAATTTCATCCGATCCGGGTGAAATTTGGTACATGGTTTTAGTATATTATCTCTAACAACCAAGCAAAATTGGTCCATATCGGTCCATAATTATATATAGGCCCCATATAAACCGATCACCAGATTTGACCTCCGGAGCCTCTTGGAAGACCAAAATTCATCTGATTCAGTTGAAATTTGGTACGTGATGTTAATATATGGCCTCAAACACCCATGAAAAAATTGGTCGATATCGGTCCATAATTATATATAGGCCCCATATAAACCGATCCCCAGATTTGACCTCCGGTGCATCTTGGAAGATCAAAATTCTTCCCATTCGGTTGAAATTTGGTACGTGATGTTAGTATATGGTATCTAACAACCATGCAGGAATTGGTTCCTATCAGTCCATAATTATATATAGCTCCCATATAAACCGATCGCCAGATTTGACCTCCGGTGCCTTTTGGAGAAGCAAAATTCATCCAATCTGGTCATATAAATCCATAATCGTTTATAGCCCCCATATAAACAAATCCCGAAATTTGGTTTTGGAGCCTTCAAGAAGAGCAAATTTCATTCGAGTGAGTTGAAATTTGTGGATGACAGTCTTTCGTAGAAGTTTCTACGCAATCCATGGTGGAGGGTACATAAGATTCGGCCTGACCGAACTTACGGCCGTATATACTTGTTATACCCACCACCATAGAATGGTGACGGGGTATAATAAGTTTGTCATTCCGTTTGTAACGCATCGAAATATCGATTTCCGACTATATAAAGTATATATATTCTTGATCAGGGAGAAATTCTAAGACGATATAAGCATGTCCGTCTGTCCGTCTGTCTGTCTGTCTGGCTGTTGTAATCACGCTACAGCATTCAATAATGGAGCTATCGTCCTGAAATTTGGCACAGAATCGTCTTTTGTCTGCGCGCAGGTCAAGTTCGAAGATGGGCTATATCGGGCCATGTTTTGGTATAGCCCCCATATAATCCGACCTCCCGATTTGGGGTCTTTCGCTTATAGAAACCGTAGTTTTCGTCCAATTTGCGCGAAATTGAAAATCTAGAGATATTTTGAGACCTTGAAGAGGTGTGCCAAAAATGGTGAGTGTCGGTCCATGTTTTGGTATAGCCCCCATATAAACCGACCTCCCGAATTGGGGTCTTTCGCTTATAGAAACCGTAGTTTTCATCCAATTTGCGCGAAATTGAAAATCTAGAGGTATTTTGGGACCTTGAAGAGGTGTGCCAAAAATGGTGAGTGTCGGTCCATGGTTTGGTATAGCCCCCATATAAACCGACCTCCCGATTTGGGGTCTTTCGCTTATAGAAACCGTAGTTTTCATCCAATTTGCGCGAAATTGAAAATCTAGAGGTATTTTGGGACCTTGAAGAGGTGTGCCAAAAATGGTGAGTGTTGGTCCACGGTTTGGTATAGCCCCCATATAAACCGACCTCCCGATTTGGGGTCTTTCGCTTATAGAAACCGTAGTTTTCATCCAATTTGCGCGAAATTGAAAATCTAGAGGTATTTTATGACCATAAAGAGGTGTGCCAAAAATGGTGAGTGTCGGTCCATGTTTTGGTATAGCCCCCATATAGACCGATCTCCCGATTTTACTTCTTGGGCTTATAGAAACCGCAGTTTTTATTCAATTTACCTGAAATTGGAAATCTAGAGGTATTGTAGGACCACAAATACGTGTGCCAAAAATTGTGAGTATCCGACAATATTTTGATATAGCCCCCATATAGAGCGATCTCCCGATTTGGGGTCTTGGGCTTATAGAAACCGTAGTTTTTATCCAATTTGTCTGAAATTGGAAATCTAGAGGTATTTTAGGACCATAAAGAGGTGTGCCGAGAATGGTGAGTATCGGTCCATATTTTGGTGTATCCCCCAAATAGTATCAATTACTATTTTTTAAATTAAATTGACTAAACCAGACTAAACAAAATAATAAAGGAGCTTTAGTTATTCAACTAAATCAAAAGTTCAACCACAGATTTATTTTATAAATACCAGATTAAAAACATTGCCATCGGCAACTGCTACCACAACCAAAGTAATTCGATTGTGCATGAAAATCTTTAGCGGAACTTTCTGCTGTGTATATACTTGTTTAATTTTTAGAAAAATGTAAAATCGTAAATAGGTTTTCAAATTCTGGGGGGGGGCTAAAATTTTTCTGGGGGGTCTAAGCCCCCTCCCCAGAGGCCTTCCTACGCTTATGGTCCCCATATAAAACGACCTCCCGATTTGGGGTCTTGGGTTTATAGAAACCGTAGTTTTTATCCAATTTGTCTGAAATTGGAAATCTAGAGGTATTTTGGGACCATAAAGTGGTGTGCCGAAAATGGTGAGTATCGGTCCATATTTTTGTATAGCCCCCATATAGACCGATTTCCCGATTTTACTTCTTGGGCTTCTAGAATCCGAAGTTTTTATCCTATTTGCCTGAAATTGGAAATCTATAGTTATTTTCGGGTCATAAAGAGGTGTGCCGAAAGCGGTGAGTATCGGTCCATATTTTAGTATAGCCCCCATCAGAACGATCTCCCGATTAAACTCCTTGGGTTTCTAGAAACCGTAGTTTTTATCTGATTTGCCAGAAATTGTAAATACTGATCATGAAAATTGTTTGAAACTCAATGTAAAATTTCCAGATTTTACTTCTACAGATTTAAGATTTCAAATCAAGACTTTATTTTATATTTTTCTTGCACACTTACAAGAGATGTTAATGATTCCTCTAAAACTCAAGCAAAAATGGTTCTTATAAATCCAGAATCTGATATAGTCCTCATAGGTGAAATCTTTAAATTTATCTTCGGGAAGTGTCCTCAAGTCCTCTAGCCCTCCTGAAATTTCAAAGGAAACCCTAATATCTGGTTCATGGTGGTGGGTGTTTAAGATTCGGCCCGGCCGAACTTACTGCTGTATATACTTGTTTATTTATATATTTATGTTTTTTTCTTTTCTTGTAACTACAAAATGCGCACTTTTTTGGATGCTAAATAATGAAAAAAAAAATCAATAGAGCCAAATAAAAAATTGACCTCTAAGACAAATTTAGCGATCAATTCAGTGCCTAGAAACTAGGACCGTATTGAAAAATAATACCGACAATTAGTCTATATTGCAAAATATTTCTGCCCAAAAAATCCTCTCCCTATGAAACACAGTGCATCCTCAAATTAGAATTCTTGAATGAACTTTTTTCTGCAGTTTTATAAGGATTGAGGTTTTAGGTTCACATTTTGTAAGACAGAAGAGATTCATTTTACAGTAAGTATGGATTTCTTGTCTTTTCGTTTTTCCTTTCAAGCATTTTCCTTCATCCAGCTACACTTCAGATTTCTATGCTAAGCAGAGATGAGATTTTTGTTTTACTTTTTAATGCCCACCCACAACTATGTTCTCCTTAGAATATAACCATTTGGGCAATGAACTAAGAACATATCTAGGAACAGACCAAGAGCATTGAATCAAGGGTGAAATGAGGAGGGGGGCCCAGCTTGACTTGAGGGTTAGCTTTCTTTATAATAATTTCGCCTGACTATTTTTAGATTTGTCAAATTTGCTGCACAGTTTATCTTGTAGTAAATCTTCTTGTCAGGGCAATGCAACATGATTTGCATACGTTTACACCCCATAAGCCTCGAAGACATATGAAATACACCAAAGCAAAAGGATGGTATGTGAACAATTCATATTCAGTGTTCAGTGCATTGGCAAGAGTAACAAACCCTCAAGTCTTTCCAAGTACATATTGTGATGCACCGAATTGTTATAAACGAAATGTAAACTTCTATATCCCCACTCAATCTACATTTGTCGTTTGAAGGTTTATTTTTAGTTTGGGGGTTTAGCCAATATTTTTTGAGATCTAGGAATTTGGTGGCTTGTTGGCCCAATTGAAATAGAAATTAACAGTTTGGCTGATAAATCCCCGGTCTGACACATAGATGGCGTCGCTAGTATTAAATGCACATTATTTTTATATAGTACCAACCTTCAAATGATTCATGTCAAAATTGATAAAATACTGTTTTCTGTAGGGGAAAAATACGGTGGAAGCAAAAACTTGGCTTGATAATGAGTTTCCGGACTCTGCCCCAGGGAAATCAACAATAATTGATTGGTATGCAAAATTCAAGCGTGGTGAAATAAGCACGGAGGACGGTGAACGCAGTGGACGCCCGAAAGAGGTGGTTACCGACGGAAACATCAAAAAATCCACAAAATTATTTTGAATGACCGTAAAATGAAGTTCATTGAGATAGCAGAGGCCTTTGACCAAAAACAACAACGTGTTGGTGATTCTGAACGGTTTTTGCAGCTGTTAACTCGTAATACACCCGAGTTTTTCCGTCGATATGTGACAATGAATGAAACATGGCTCCATCACTACACTTCTGAGTCCAATCGACAGTTGGCTGAGTGGACAGCGACCGGTGAACCGTCTCCGAAGCTAGGAAAGTCCGCTGGCAAAGTAATGGCCTCTGTTTTTTGGGATGCGCTTGGAATAATTTTTATCGATTATCTTGAGAAGGGAAAAACCATCAACAGTGACTATTATATGGCGTTATTGGAGCGTTCGAAGGTCGAAATCGCGGCAAAACGGCCCCATATGAAGAAGAAAAAAGTGTTGTTCCACCAAGACAACGCACCGTGCCATTGAGAACGATGGCAAAAATTCATGAATTGGGCTTCGAATTGCTTTCCCACCCACCGTAATCTTCAGATCTGGACCACAGCGACTTTTTCTTCTTCTCAGACCTCAAAAGGATGATCGCAGGGAAAAATTTTGGCTGCAATGAAGAGGTGATCGCCGAAACTGATGCCTATTTTGAGGCAAAACCGAAGGAGTACTACCAAAATGGTATAAAAAAATTGGAAAGTCGTTATAATCGTTGTATCGCTCTTGAAAGGAACTATGTTGAATAATAAAAACTAATTTTGAGAACAAAAAAGGTGTTTTTCTTTGTTAGACCGGGGACTTATCAGCCAACCTTTCAGGTCTGAAGAGGAATCATAAAGATGCTGTAGCTGATGCGGTTGGAAGTTGTAAAGTGAATTCTGTTGCCGGAGTCCTAGAGTCCAGCCGATTGAATTCCTATCATTCGTTGATAGCAGTGTAGCTGACGTAATCAAGGGCCCATGACAGCTATTAAACTTACCTGAACGAAGGCAGAATTCCAAAAGAAATGGTATCACTTGGCGAAGAACGCAGCGGACTGACTCTCCACCAGGCCAATCTGGACACATCCCACCCGCATCTCAACGATAAGCAAGCATCAAACAGGAATTTATGTGTAGATCTTAATTTTCAATAACACAAGAGAGTCTCTAAATCGGTCAGTTCTGAAAAGACTCATGCAGGATGCAGCTGAAGCTGTGAAAAGTTATAAGGTAATTTCGAAGTCAGGCAACTGCTGCAGCCTCTTATTTATCAGTGATTGATAGAACCGTAGCTGACGTGTATCCTATCTAGAACCAAGGGCTACCGAAGTAAGCTGTCCTCTTATGCTACTAAACCAATCCGACTCGCCAGTAGACTACTCTGGACGCATTTCACATTTCTTTAGCTTCTTCACCCAGGTGACTTGAGGATTTGCTTTGTGGAAACGGAGATTCGCATATCATGCCAAGGAATGGTTATATATACCTAATAACACTAACGATTTCTTGTTCTATTATTCGTAAACTCGTCAACTCGTCGTCGTGCCCAACAATTGCACCTCTCACGCTCGTCGTTGATGAACATTATGCATAAAGACTTGCATTTACACGCTTGCAAGGTGCAATTGGCTCAAGAACTAAAGCCTCTTGACCATTCCAAACGTCGTGAATGGACAGAATGGTTCCAAGAAATGGCAACAGTGGATGATCAATTTTCGAAGAAAATCATCTTCAGTGATGAGGCACATTTCACCTCAGTGGATTCGTCAATAAACAGAATTGCCGCATTTGGGCGAATGAGAATCCAAGAGTGATTGTCGAAAAACCAATGCACCCACAAAGGGTGACTGTTTGGTGCGGTTTATGGGCTGGCGGCATCATCGGGCCGTATTTTTTCCAAAATGAGGCCGGTCAGGCAGTTATTTTGAATGGTGTTCGCTATCGTGAGATGATAACGAACTTTTTATGGCCCGAATTGGAAGATATGGATGTGGACGATATGTGGTTTCAGCAGGACGGTGCCACTTGCCACACAGCTAACGAAACAATGGCTCTTTTGCGCAACAAATTCAATGGCCGTGTTATCTCACGTAATGGCGATGTCAATTGGCCGCCAAGATCATGTGATTTGACACCGTTGGACTTTTTCCTTTGGGGTTATTTGAAAGAAAAGGTGTACGTCGATAAACCAGCAACAATTCAAGAGCTAAAGGATGAGATAAGTCGGCACATTAACGGCATAGAACCTCCATTATGCCTCAGCGTCATCGAAAATTTGGACCATCGGATGAAGGTGTGCCACCGATGTCGAGGCGCCCATTTGGCCGACATTATGTTCCATACATAATTGAGTAATACCAATATATCATAATAAAATAAAATTACAATAATTTCCTAAATAGTTTGCGTTTTATTCAAAATCAACATCCGGCCTTGAAATTTAACCATGGGATGAACTAACCATCCTCATCTTAGTCACAAATCTAATATTCATAAATTTCTTCACATATACTTTAATTCCATGATATATGTGGCAAACAAAGCAAATGAAGCCAATCAATCAAATATTTTGATTACTTCCGGAAAGCAAATCTTCTTCCGATTTAATTTTGTTATCCTTCTTAGAAATTCCTTTGTACGCTTCAGTTGTATTGCTTTAGTTGTTGTTGTTTTTTTTCTCTTCAGCATATAACAATCGTGTACAAAAACAAATTGTATATGGATTGAATGCAAGTGCAAGTAGAGATGTATGACCCCAATTCAAAAATCATAGCTTCTACTCCTACTTTTGGGGTAAAGAACGACGACTTGCATGGAATATTAAGCAGAGAACATTTTACAATCCTTTCTCAACCATAAAGTAATCGCATTCACATTCATTATTCATGGCATACATAAATGTATGCTGCATGCATGCATGTATTGAAATAGGTATGCATGTATATGTTTTGTAGTACGTTTGTGTATGTACGAGTATACACGCAAAGAAAAAAAAACGTTTGGAAAACGTGTACCGAAAACGTTTTTCTTTTGTTAGAGATTTTTGAATTGCTTCGAAAATGTTAAACTTTTATCACCAAAAAAATTCGTTTGTTACAAAATTTTTATTTTTTCAATAAAAAAAGTTATTTTTGAAACAACAACACAGTTCATTTCGTTTATATCAAACACTGTTCTTTTCTGACTTTAGGTCTTTAATAAGACACATTTTACAGTTCAAAATTTAATATACTACAATGTAATGTTGAACATTTTTTCGGAATCTTCCGAACATATCTGGAATATATGTAAAAAAAAAAAAAAAACTTTGGTCGAAGCAGGGATCGAACCCACGACCCTTGGCATGCAAGTCGGACGTAGCAACCACTGCTCCACGGTGCCAAACTAAATGTTTGTTTCTGTTAAATAAACTTTGTTTATTCGGTTCGTGGGCGCCGCAAGCTATGCTATATAAATATAACTTATATGGATATTTATCTATTGATGACCATAACAGGTACATAGCTCAGTGGTTAGTGTGTTGGCTTACAAAGTGCATGGTCCGCGGTTCGATTCTCCGTCCAGGCGAAAGGTAAAAAAATTTTAAAAATTTATAAAATCGTATAATTTCTTCTACATTGTTGGTATTACAGGAAAAAGTGTTAAGAACTAAAAAACCTCGTGGATGTGAGAAAGGTGTGAGGGAAAATGCAATTAGCAAGAAAACAATGTTTTTTTAGAGTTTGTCTTTATGAAATTGTTTTTAAATCCTGGAAAAGAATAAACGTTTATTTCAAAAAGTATATACTTTTCTTCCAAATACACTTCCTTACAGCGAAAAGCAAATGAGAAACGAACTTAGTTTGTCTAAAATTTCGGTTGGGAGGAAAGAATTATTTTTTTGCGTGTATGTGTGGTTCTATGTTCATGCTAAGAAGTAAAAGAAATTTGTTAGAATAAATCATACAAGATGCAGGATAACCCACCATCACCATCGTAGCATAGTTGCATGTTTGAGTATGCATGCATATTTACACCCTCAAAAAAAATCGCTTCTTTAACATATGTTCCAAACATATTTTGCAGGAAGCACATATATTATTGCATACTGCCGAAACATTATTATATTTGTTTTATGTGAACATATTATATGTTTGGAAGCATTTTGAGCCAAAAATATTATATGCTTGGAAGAATTTTTCCCAAACACGATTGTGCTCATTCCCTAACATACTCGTAATTTTCACTTCCACGAAATTTTTTAGTTATTGGCACCTTTCTCTGTAATACAAATAATGTTGAAGAAATTATTCACTTTTATAAATTTTTTAAATTTTACCTTTCGCCTGCACGGAGAATCGAACCGAGGACCATACAGTTTGTAAGCCAACACACTATCCACTGGGCTACGTAGCTGTTATAGTCACCAGTAGATAATTATCGTTTTAAGTTACATTTATATAGCATAGTTTGCAGCGCCCACGAGCCCATGCAAACATAACATTATTTAACAGAAACATACATTTGTTTGCCACGTGGAGCAGTGGTTAGCATGTCTGCCTTGCATGCAAAGGGTCGTGGGTTCAATCCCTGCTGCGACCGAACATTTTTTTTTGTTTTTTTTTTTTTTTTAATTTACACATTTATATTTATACTATATTAATTTTTTAAATGAAACATCGAAATGTGCGTTATTAAAGATTTATAGCCAGTAACAGTGCTTGATATAAACGAAATTGAATGATTTTTGGATAAAATATTATTTTTTATTGCAAAAATAACAATCTTGTAATAAAAAACTGTTTTTGTACAAAACTTTAAAATTTGGAAGGAATTCAAAAACTAACAAAAGAAGAACGTGGTGTCGAGTATAAATATACATACATAATTTTATAATATAAACATAAATTTATTTAGGAGTGAACAGTTTTTTACTAGCATTTAACACCATCGCTCTAAAATTCCTTTTATTTTTCTTTAATAATTCATTTTAAAGAAAATAAACTTTTTAAATTGTTTTAGCTGTAAAAGTCGAACTTAATGCCCGCTTTTATATTTGATGGTGTCCGTCAACTCCTCGTGGACTACTTTTTAATAAAGAGAAACTAAACTTTGTTTTTTTACATTTTACTGTGTAATTTTTCACTATTTCCTCCTTATTTCATTTTACCGTCCCAACTCTAAAAAGAGTATAGTGCCCTTTCGTTATTTTTATGAAGACCCCTGATTTCTTTTAACGAACCAAGAAAAAAATAATGCCAAAATGATAAACAAAACACATGTCCACACATACATAAAATGCTGCTCTCAAGGAGAAAACATAAGCAGTTTGTTTTTCAAATGTCTATTCTCTTGGTTCAGAATGTATATTCTCTTTATTCAAATTAAATAATATTTAGACTTAAACATATCAAATTTTTGGCCTTATCATAAAACAATTTTCCGAAACAACATACAAGCGGTTTCACAGAAATTGTTCTCTTTTGACTCTTTTGCTGTGTTATATTGATATCTTTCGTCAACTCTCCCGGTTTCCATCTCTATTTCTCTCTATACTCTCTCTGTCGCTTTGAATAAAATATCACAACATATGTATGTTTAGTTGAAATTTGTAAATTTATATATGTTTGTATCCACACATATGATTTTTATGAAACATTCATGCCCCAAACATAATATATTCTAACATATTAACATAGATGTCCCAAAAATTTAGTGTTAGTTTAGGAAAATTACATGTTCGCACTTAAATATATTGTGGTTTAAAATCGTGCCCGAAACACATTTTGTTTATATCGGAACATATGAAAAACATATTTTTCTAACAGTGTAGCAGCAGCAACATCAGCATCATTGGCAACAACATGTTGCATTTATACAGATCAAAGATATTCCGCATTTGGAAAATCTTCTTCAATTTCCTTTCACAAATAAAGTAAATATTTTCTTTTGTTGCCAACAACGTTGTTTGTCAGTGTATTTCATTTTCTTAGATGGTAGAGCATTAGTTAGTCGTCGTTATTCTGTTGTTAAAGCAGTGCAAGTGTAATACGAAAAAGGAATAACTGAAGTATTAAACTTGAATATGGAAATCCTTTTGTTCGAATGTATATTGTGCAAAGTACAGTGAGTAGCTGTGGCATATTCTCTTTGTAGTTCTATTGCACCCACCACCAAAGATTGGTAGCGGGGGTATAATAAGTTTGTCATTTCGTTTTTAGGATATGGGAATATCGGAAGTGCAATATATAAATTTTACTACACGCTCAACAGACATGTTTTTTTTTTTGCCTAACTGGGGCAATGAAGACTACGTCGACGAGAATCTTGGAGAAGCACCTGGACTTAAGACCTCTAGAGATTCAGATCAAAGGCGTAGCCTCCATGAGATTGCAGATGTTGAGAGAATGGAATGGAACTGAACGGAAACACGAAACATGACCAATCATCAGAGAATTATATGGGGATGAAATGGCGGATTTCGCAACAATCCATAATCGTAAACCTGATGTGGCCATGGCTGCCGAATGTGACATTCTTACGTCAGTAAAATGGTCCTCCGAAAATGGGACCCCAGAATTGACAACAAAGAGAAATAACTGCTACGCCAATGGGTCGAAGATGGGTGATAGGACGTGATTGGGCAGTATTGCCAGTATTGTTCTGGATCTAGTCTTCAAATTAGCCCCCCAAAAATTCCCATTTTAAATGAAAATTCCTCACTAAAATCCCCAATACATATCAGGCAAGTTTTTATAAAAAAACAAGTAAGGAAAGTCTAAAGTCGGGCGGGGCCGACTATATTATACCCTGCACCACTTTGTAGATCTAAATTTTCGATACCATATAACATCCGTCAAATGTGTTTGGTGCTATATATAAAGTTTTTTCCCGAATACATACATTTAAATATCACTCGATTTGGACAGAATTTGATAGACTTTTACAAAATCTATAGACTCAAAATTTAAGTTGGCTAAAAATATATATCGAAGCTATATCTAAATCTGAACCGATTTCAATCAAATTTTGCACACTTGACTATACTACTAATTGTACTTCTAGTGCAAAATTTCAACCAAATTCGGCCAAAAATCTGGCTTCTGGGGCCATATAAGTCCATATCGGGCGGAAGATATATATGGGAGCTATATCTAAATCTAAACCGATTTCAATCAAATTTTGCACACTTGACTATACGACTAAGTGTTATGTTTGTAAACAATTTCAAGCAAATCGGTATAAAATTTCGGGCTGTTGGGTCCATATTAGTGCATATCGGGCGAAAGATATATATGGGAGCTATATCTAAATCTGAACCGATTTCTTCCAAAATCAATAGTTCTATTCTGACCAAAATTAGGAACATGTGCCAAATTTGAAGGCGATTGGACTTAAATTGCGACCTAGACTTTGATCACAAAAATGTGTTCACAGACAGACGGACAGACGGACATGGTTATATCGACTCAGGGATCCACCCCGAGCACTATTGCCAAACAGCGTTGCCAATTTAGCTTTTTTCCCGCCAGATTTGGCTTTTTTTGAAGACGTTTAGCGGGAAAAAAATGCATTTAGCTTTTAGCTTTTTTTTCTGGCTTTTTTTCATGACCCTTTTAGCTATTTTTGGCTTTTTTTTATTTTCGACATGTTTCTATTGAAATATGGATAAATCGGCGTTTTTATCTAAGCCTTGCTGCAAGTATAAGGATTTCCACATATTTCAAAGCTCAGTTGAAACATTAATAATGAGTCCAGCCATTATGCGGGCATTTTTGTAGCAAATACACCTTGTTGTAAAGTTTTTTCATTATATACATAAAAGTTATCGTAAACTTTAAATCTACTATTACCATACAAATTTGTTAGATAAACTGTCAGTAAATTATTGGGAATATTATCATTTGACTCGTTTATCCTTTTTATGTTATTATAATATTCTAAAGTCATTACGATATTACTAAATTAAAATAGTAGATGTGAATAGCTTTGTGCACTGAAAAAATATTGTCGTCTCCTTAAAATACGAATGCGAATTTTGGTTATAATAGCATTTGTGAATTTCTTTTATATAAACTGTTTTCCTTGTCCAAAAGACGATAAAGTCGTTTTGTCCTTATAATTAAGTGATTCAACTTAAAAATGGGTATGTTTTCATGAAAGAAGGAAGAATTAATGAAATAGTCTTTAAATGTGAGGAGTTTTTGCATCTTAACCACAAACCAAAATAGCGTTCAAAAATAGAAGATGTTTTTCAACACTTTATTTTAAAAACGTATATACAATAATTTCTACTTGAAGTCGAGTGTGAATTTGGAAATTTAAGTTGGCGTTAGCACGTTTTTAAAGCACTTTGATAGCTCATGAAGAAAAGGAAAATGTAAACTATAGGTATTTTCTACAATTTAAATAAAAGTAATGTATTTCGAATTTTTCACAATTTCAAATCCAAACTAAAATTTTATTTAAAAAAATGACAAATCATTTTTTTACCATACCCAAAGCATGCTTAAATCATTTAATATTTTAAAATAACAAATAAAATAACAATAAATAAAATAGAGGTGTTGGGAAGGTAGCTCCTACAAAACGAAGGACTTCCAGTAAAAAATTTGTGATAGTAATCAAAATGTATCGAATACGCAAACAGAGCTAATATGCCTTAGATATTGTCTAAGGCACAGAAGTGGAATTAAAATGAAAATAATATGCATTGTAAGTGAAATAAAGCCTTTAAGTTAGTTAAATTTCAATCAAAAATGTGACTTTTGATACAAAAAAATAGCTTTTTTTCTAGCTATTTTTTAGCATTTTTTAGCTTTTTTTAGCTATTTTTTTGGGCAAATCTAGCGGTTTTTGGTGAAACAATTCTGGCAACGCTGTTGCCAAATACATCATGTGTCTATCTCGTCTCCTTCTGGGTGTTACAAACATATGCACTAACTTATAATACCCTGTTCCACAGTGTGGCGCAGGGTATAACAAGTATATACGGCCGTAAGTTCGGCCAGGCCGAAGAAGTAAAATTTGACCAAATTTTCTATAGAAATAAAATCTTGTGTAGTAATAAAAGTTTGACAAAATTTTCTATAGTAATAAAATTTTGACAAAATTTTTTATAGAAATAAAATTTTGGTAGATTATTTTTGGGGATCGGCTATATATAACTATAGACCGATATGCACCAATTTTGGCATGATTGTTAGCGGCCATATACTAGCGCAATGTACCAAATTTCAACCGGATCGGGTGAACTTTGTTCCTCCAAGAGCTCTAGAGGTCAAATCTAGGGATCGGTTTATATGGGGGTTATATATAAGTAAGACTGGTATGGACCAATTTTTGCATGGTTGTAAGAGACCATATACTAACAACTTTGCTCTTCCAAAGGGCTCCGCAAGCCAAATCGGAGGATCAGTTTATATGGGGGCTACATATAAATATTGACCAATAAGGACCAATTCCTTCATGGTTGTTAGAGACCATATACTAACACCACGTTACGAATTTCAACCGAATCGGCTGAATTTTGCTCATTCATGAGGCTCCGGAGGTCAAATCTGGGGATCGATTTATATGGGGGCTATATATAATTATGGACCGACGTAGACCAATTTTTGCATGATTGTTAGAGACCATATACTGACACCATGTACTAAATTTCAGCCGGATCGGATGAAATTTGCTTCTCTTAGAGGTTCCGCAAGCCAAATCTGGGGATCGGTTTATATGGGGGGCTATATATAATTATGGACCGATTTGGACCAATTTTTGCGTGGTTGTTAGAGACCATATACTAACACCATGTACCAAATTCCAGCCGGATCGGATGAGTTTTGCTACTCTTAGAGGCCCCGCAAGCCAAATCTGGGGATCGGTTTATATGTGGGCTATATATAATTGTGGACCGATGTGGACCAATTTTTGCATGTTTGTTAGAGACCATTTACTAACACCATGTACCAAATTTCAACCGGATCGGATGAATTTTGGTACTCCAAGAGGCTCCGCAATCCAAATCTGAGCGTCGGTTTATATGGGGGCTATACGTAAAAGTGGTCCGATATGGTCCATTTGCAACACCACACGAACTACACCAATGACAACTACTTGTACCAAGTTTCAATTCGATAGCTTGTTTCGTTCGGAAATTAGCGTGATTTCAACAGACGGACGGACGGACATGCTTAGATCGACTCAGAATTTCACCACGACCCAGAATATATATATACTTCATGGGGTCTTAGAGCAATATTTCGATGTGTTACAAACGGAATGACAAAGTTAATATACCCCTATCCTGTGGTGGAGGGTATAATAAAGATGTAGACTCTGAGTTAGCAAATCAACAGAAATTAAAAACTTTTTAACATAAAATCAAGGTTTCCAAACACAAGATCGGTGATCGTCTTCCAAATGCTCGAAAAATTAATATGGGAATTCGGTCACCATATATTTATAAACGAAAATTTCCTTCTAAATGCTCAAGTAATTAAATTGGGTGGTAGATAAATATGAAAGTTAACCATCTTTACCATTTCTCGAATTATGGGATATATTTTCCAAAATTAATGATGAACACAGATGAAAGGGCAAGATTTAGGCCCGAGTGCTCAAGAAATGACTCCACAATTGTTGAAAAATGTCTCAACCGATCTGAATAAAATATAAATTAGCAAAACTAAAATCCTGCGTCCATTTCTAGTCCAAATGCATCATACGTAGCTTGATTTATTATACTGAAAGGTTTAAAAAAAATCCAACTATTTCCAAATTTGTGGAAATTCCCCATCAAATCCTCAACTCTCCAACTAAAAATGTTCGTCCGAATTTACGAAAAAATATCCCAATTTGGGGGAAAATCCCCAATACTAGCACCACTGATGTGGATGACCCACATACTGAGATCCTATTCCGATTACCGGAACACATTACAATCCTGAAGGCAGAAGTGCGAGCAAGAACGGAATATGTTAAATTACTCTAAAGAAATAAAATTCTAACAAAATTTTCCATAGAAATAAAATTTTGACAAAACTTTCTCTAGAAATAAAATTTTGACAATAAAATTTTTGATTTTACTATAGAAATAAAATTTTGACAAAATTTGCTATAGAAATAAAATTTTGACAAAATTTTCTATAGAAATAAAATTTTGACAAAATTTTCTATAGAAATAAAATTTTGACAAAATTTTCTATAGAAATAAAATTTTGACAAAATTTTCTATGGAAATAAACTTTTGACAAAATTTTCTATAGAAATAAAATTTTGACAAAATTTTCTATAAAAAAAAAAGATTTTGACAAAATTTTCGTTAAAAATAAAATTTCGACAAAATTTTCTATAAAAAAAAGATTTTGACAAAATTTTCGTTAGTAATAAAATTTTGACAAAATATTCTCTAGAAATAAAATTTTGACAAAATTTTCTATAGAAATAATATTTTGACAAAATTTTCTATAGAAATAAAATTTTAACAACAATTTCTATAGAAACAAAAGTTTGACCAAATTTACTATAGACATAAAATTTGGCCAAATTTTCCATAGAAATAAAATTTTGACAAGATTTTCTATAGAAATAAAATTTTGACAAAATTTTCTATAGAAATAACATTTTGGCAAAATTTTGTAAAGAAATAAAATTTTAACAAAATTTTCTATTGATATAAAATTTTGACATAATTTTCTATTGAAATAAAATTTTGACAAAATTGTTTATAGAAATAAAATTGTAACAAAATTTTCTTTAGAAATAAAATTTTGACAAAATTTTCTTTAGAAATAAATTTTGACAAAATTTTCTATAAAAAAAAGATTTTGACAAAATTTTCGTTAGTAATAAAATTTTGACAAAATATTCTATAGAAATAAAATTTTGACAAAATTCTTTATAGAAATAAAATTTTGACAAAATTTTTTTTATAGAAATAAAATTTTAACAAAATTTTCTTTAGAAATAAAATTTTGACAAAATTTTCTTTAGAAATACATTTTGACAAAATGTTCTATAAAAAAAGATTTTGACAAAATTTTCGTTAGAAATAAAATTTTGACAAAATATTCTATAGAAATAAAATTTTGACAAAATTTTCTATAGAAATAAAATTTTGACAAAATTTTCTATAGACATAAAATTTTGACAACATTTTCTATAAAAAAAGATTTTGACAAAATTTTCTATAGAAATAAAATTTTGACAAAATTTTCTATAGAAATAAAATTTTTAGAAAATTTTCGCAGAACTAAACTTTTGACAAAATTTTCTATTGAAATAAAATTTTGACAAAATTGTTTATAGAAATAAAATTGTAACAAAATTTTCTTTAGAAATAAAATTTTGACAAAATTTTCTTTAGAAATAAATTTTGACAAAATTTTCTATAAAAAAAAGATTTTGACAAAATTTTCGTTAGTAATAAAATTTTGACAAAATATTCTATAGAAATAAAATTTTGACAAAATTTTCTTTAGAAATAAATTTTGACAAAAATTTCTATCAAAAAAAATTTTGACAAAATTTTATATAGAAATAAAATTTTGACAAAATTTTCTATAGACGTAAAATTTTGACAAAATTTTCTATAAAAAAAGATTTTGACAAAATTTTTGTTAGAAATAAGATTTTGACAAAATTTTCTATAGATATACATTTTTGACAAAACTTTCTATAAATAAATTTTGACAAAATTTTCTATAGAAATACAATTTTGACAAAAATTTCTATAGAAATAAAGTTTTGACAAAACTTTTTATAGAAATAAAATTTTTACAAAATTTTCTATGGGAATAAAAGTTTGACAAAATTTTCTATAGAAATAAAATTTTATTTGTTGTTTTGATCTCAGCTTTAACATTGTGTTGACTAAACTACAAGAGTAGCTTACCCAACAGAGGAAAAGAATTTATTTGGGCAAAGCCCATTAGACTGCAAACTCTACATAAAATGTTGACAATTTGGCAATCTGAATCCTCTGTTCACCCTAAGCTAACCTAAAAGTAAAATCATTCAAGTAAATTCGTAATAATTACATTTTCGGATTGCGAACGCTGGTTCGGTATTTGGTTATTTTCAATTTGTAATTGCGTTGATACTTTTTTCGAAGGCAAACGAACGAAAAAAGGTTTTGCAATAGTAGAATGAATTCGAAAATGCCTCGAAAGCTAACTGCTTCTGCGTGTTGAACGTGTCCAATGCTCTCTACTCTCTTCATTTGATAAAGGTTTACAAAATATAAAATAGACATTTGGAATATGGAATATGGAAATGACATTTTGGAATATGGAATTTCGTCAAAAAGGTGTTTCTAAATATGCACCTATATATGCTATACTACTGTCCGTAGCATTTGTTTTGTTTTTATTTTTTTTATATATTTTAGGTCTTTTTCATATATTCTATTAGAAATACTTTTATGTGGCACATACCGTTTCTATGTTTAGTTGAAAGACTTGCAGACATATAAAAATAGCAATTTCTATAAAACTGATAAAACGAAATGAAGAAAATATTTCACATATTTGCTAATAGTAGCAATATATAGGGGCAATAACATTGATACAGGCCAATTCATTTTATATTCATCGATTTGCCATAGTACCATGACCAATCAGCCTCAATAGGAATAGAACAGCATATAGGAATGGAACTTTTTGAGATCATATAATGATTATATTTGTCGAATAATATTTTATACAGAATCCTCAAAACAAATATTTTTTTATAAAAATATAGTTGTTTTGAGAAAATGTTCTCAAAATTCAATTTCTACAAAAAAATTTTCTCAAAATTTTATTCCTATAGAAAATTTTGTCAAAATTTTAGTTTTAAAAAATTTTGTCGATATTTTATTTCTATAGAAAATTTTGTCAACATTTTATTTATATAGAAGTTTATTTGTCAAAATTTTGTTTCTATAGAATATTTTGTCAAAATTTTATCTCAGTAGAAAATTTTGTCAAAATTTTATCTCTATAAAAAATTTTGTCAACATTTTATTTATATAGAATTTTATTTGTCAAAATTTTGTTTCTATAGAATATTTTGTCAAAATTTTTTCTCTAAAGAAAATTTTGTCAAAATTGTATATCTATAGAAAAAGTTGTCAAAATTTTTTCTCTATAGAAAATTTTGTCAAAATTTTATCTCTATAGAAAACTTTGTCACAATTTTATCTCTATAGAAAATTTTGTCAACATTTTATCTCTATAGAAAATTTTATCTCTATAGAAAATTTTGTCAAAATTTTATCTCTATAGAAAATTTTGTCAAAATTTTATCTCTATAGGAAATTTTGTCAAAATTTTATCTCTATAGAAAATTTTGTCAAAATTTTATATCTATAGAAAATTTTGTCAAAATCTTATATCTATAGAAAATTTTGTCAAAATCTTATATCTATAGAAAATTTTGTCAAAATTGTATCTCTATAGAAAATTTTGAGAAAATTTTATCTCTGTAGAAAATTTTGTCAAAATTTTATGTCTGTAGGAAATTTTGTCAAAATTTTATGTCTGTAGGAAATTTTGTCAAAATTTTTTCTCTAAAGAAAATTTTGTCAAAATTTTTTCTCTATAGAAAAAGTTGTCAAAATTTTATCTCTATAGGAAATTTTGTCACAATTTTATCTCTATAGAAAATTTTATCAACATGTTATCTCTATAGAAAATTTTGTCAAAATTGTATCTCTATAGAAAATTTTATCAAAGTATTATCTCTATAGAAAATTTTGTCAAATTTTTTTCTCTATAGAAAATTTTATCAAAATTTTATCTCTATAGAAAATTTTGTCAAAATTTTATCTCTATAGAAAATTTTGTCAAAATTTTATCTCTATAGAAAATTTTTCCAAAATTTTATCTCTATAGAAAATTTTGCAAAATTTTATCTCTATAGAAAATTTTGTCAAAATTTTATGTCTGTAGGAAATTTTGTCAAAATTTTATCTCTATAGAAAATTTTGTCAAAATTTTATTACTATAGAAAATTTTGTCAAAATTTTATTTCTATAGAGAAATTTGTCAATATTTTATCTCTATAGAAAATTTTGTCAAAATTGTATTTCTGTAGAAAATTTTGTCAAAATTTTGTCTCTATAGAAAATTTTGTCAAAATTTAATCTCTATAGAAAATTTTGTCAAAATTTTATCTCCATAGAAAATTTTGTAAAAGTTTTATATCTATAGAGTATTTCGTCAAAAATTTATTTATATAGAAAATTTTGTCAAAATTTTATTTCTATAGAAAAGTTTGTTAAAATTTATTTCTCTAAAAAATTTTGTCAAAATTTTATTTCTATACAAGATTTGTGAAGTACCTCTTAATTGGAGACTAATATTTTACAAAATCTACCAAACACATCAAGAATTCGACCGATTAAAGGGTGATACGGCCAAAATTTGGTCAAGGGAAAACGCGTGTAAATCGGTGAAATCGTTTATTTAAAAAATCAAATTAAATTTCTTTTTCAAGTTCAATTAGTATAAAATTTAGGAAAAATATTCAGTTAGGCTTTCGCTTTTCCAAATCCGAAATGCCGGGCCTCACGCTTGACACCTGCCATCAGATTTTGTACAGCCACCTTGTCCACCTTCTTCGCCGCAGAAAGCCAGTTTGCCTTGAACTGCTGCTCGTCCTTAGCAGTTTTTTGGTCTTCTTTAGGTTCCGCTTGACAATAGCCCAGGATTTCTCAATTGGGCGGAGCTCTGGCGTGTTGGGAGGGTTCTTGTCCTTGGGAACCACCTGCACGTTGTTGGCGGCGTACCACTCCATGGCCTTTTTACCGTAATGGCAAGATGCCAAATCCGGCCAAAACAGTACGGAACAATTTCTTGGTTGACAGTCCCGGAAGCTATGAAAATGCTGCTTTTCAAGCCACAGGTACAGATGACTTGCCAAACCAGATATTTCTTTGCGAACTTTGACAGTTTTATGTGCTTGAAAATATCTGCTACCTTTCCCCTTCCTTTTGCCGTATAAAACTCCTGTCCCGGAAGCTGCTTGTAGCCGGCCTTGACGTAGGTTTCGTCGTCCATTACCACGCAGTCAAACTTCGTCAGCATCGTCGTGTACAGCCTCCGGGATCGCGCTTTGGCCGTCGTATTTTGTTCATCATCGCGATTTGGAGTCACTACCTTCTTGTAAGTCGATAGTTCGGCTCGTTTTTTGGCTCGATGCACGGTTGTAGACGATACACCCAGCTTATTTGCGGCATCTCGGAGAGAGAGGTTAGGGTTTCGCTTGAAACTACCGGCAACTCTCTTTGTCGTCTCAGCGGCTTCCGGTTTTCGATTCAACACTTTAATTAGATTTGCAACGGTTGATTTGGCAACTTTTAGCGATTTTGCCAGCTTTGCGTGCGAGTAGCTCGGATTTTCGCTATGCGCGAGCAAAATTTTGATACGCTGCTCTTCTTGTTTGGACGGCATTTTGACAACTGAAGAGTGAATTCCAAAATCAAAATAGGAGCAACATTCTACACACACACACCTTCAAAATGAGGGGTGTTCAAGTTTTTTAAATGCAAAATTGAAAGAAATACGTCAAGTTTATATTGACCAAATTTTGACCGTATCACCCTTTACCAAGCAGTAAAAAATCTAGGATTGTTGGTGGAGGTTTACTAACTGTGGCAACCGTAGCTGTGTAGCATATATCACAATCTTGTTGAAATCACAAGTAAAGCTCTTGCAGTTTGGGGTAGAAAAAATTGGATACCATCTCACAATAGCGCTCACCATTCACAGTTTGCGCTCATCTTTCACATTTTCATAATTTTGGTGTAGGATAGCCCAATGATGCCACCACCTAATTTCAACCAAGAAGCTACGGCAGTCAAATCTGGGTTTATATGGGGGCTATACCTAAAAGTGATTCGAACGGACGTCGCTGAAGCGACTCAGAATCTCCCCAATGTGTTACCAACGGAATGACAAAATTAGTTTTCCCCCCATCCTATGGTGGACGGTTAAATTAAGTAATTTTTAAAAGATTGCTACGACCCATCTTAATGTTTATCCGCAATCCCTGCAACATATGTATTTCTATATTTGTTATACATCTTGTATATACAATATAATAAATGTACAAATAAATAGTTTGCATTTCAAAAGTGGTTACTAAACATCAACGGAACTGCTTTCGTTTGGTTCTCACTCTTTCATTTTCCTAGGATTTCTTTTGCCATTCTCTGTGTTATTGGTTCGCATCAGTTCCATCTGTTCAATAATCTTCGGCTGTGTATGGCATTGGACATTGGAAATTTGCAGTGATGTGTATCTCCCCATCTTGTTTCAATGGATTTGCAAGAGTCGTATATTCAATGATTGGTATTCGTTTGAATGTTCAATGGATGGATGTTGTTACTATTTATAGGATTACCCTTATTACTGAAGAACAAGATGTTTACGGCTTGTTCTTGGTTATCCTACCCTCTCATTTGGAGTATAGCGTACTGGATTCATTCAGTGATTTCTTTGAATGGCCAATGTACAATGCCACAATAATTGCCTTTTTAAAATGTTGATTTGATTCGAGTCCTCTACTGTTTAATCTGTGATTCAATCATGGGTAGCTGGTAATGAGATACTCTTTCCTCAATATTTACATTTAAAGTATTTCAAAAGCAATTGGTTTTAGATATCAGTTGGAGAGATATTCGTATCAGATTTGAATTTATGGTATAGATTCAGACAATAGTAGAGTAGTTAGACTAATAGGAAATTCGAGAGTTGTATCTTCAATTTCAATAAAAGCATGATACTCAAATAGACTTGCATATCACATTTAAATGAGGAAAATTGGCTGTAACTCTGGAGGAAGGAATCTTTTATTATTTTTTATCAGTTTTGAATTCGGAAATGGGTTTTATGTAGGAAAATGTGCGATAGTCCGAAAATGATCACTATAGTAGCGCATACCAACTTCGATATGCAAAAAAAAAAAAAAACGTGAGATCTGGTTCCCAAAAAATATATACCGATCGACTCAGAATCACCTCCTGAGTCCATCTGACCCTTGGTGTCCGTCTTTCCATATATTTGTAGTACTCACGATTCCGGTCGCAACTAAAGGGTGTTTTTGTAAGAGCTCGCTGATTTGAAATTTATATAAAACACATGCCAAATTATGAAATGTCAATAAAATATTTGGTACAAAATTTCTTGTCTTATGGCCACAACGAGGTTATTCTGGAGGTCCCATTTTCGACCACCTTTTCAAGCATTTGAGGGCGTATTTCAGTTTTCTGCAACTGCGCAGTTAATTTCGAATAAATCTGGCCTTCACTTTTCTGATAATTTCTAGAGCTGTTACCGTTTTTGTCCACTTTTTGGACGCGTTAACCACACCCTCAAAAAAAATCGCTTTTCTAACATATGTTCCAAACATATTTTGCAGGAAGCACATATATTATTGGATATTGCCGAAACATTATTATGTTTGTTTTATGTGAACATACTATATGTTTGGAAGCATTTTGAGCCCAAAAATATTATATGCTTGGAAGAATTTTCTCCCCAAGAAGATTGTGCTCATTCCCTCACCTAATTTTCACTTCCACGAAATTTTTAGTTCTTGGCACCTTTTTCTGTAATATAAATAATGTTGAAGAAATTATTCAATTTTATAATTTTTTTTTAAATTTTACCTTTTGCCTGGACGGAGAATCGAACCGGGAACCATGTAATTTGTAAGCCAACACACTACCACTGGGCTACGTAGCTGTTATAGTCACCAATAGACAATTATCGTTATAAGTTACATTTATATAGCATCCCATCAAAACAAGAGTCGCCAGAAAAGTAGTGAAAATTTTCTTTTTGGATTCGGAAGTGGTGCAAAATTGGCGCAGAAGCGATGATTTTAACATGGGCTTGTCATAGGATGGAAGTCCTCCATTTCAACTGCCGTTGCACTGAATTTGCATCACTTCTTAAGGTGTGATGCGCATCCAGTGATTTGGATGTGAATAAAGAAATTTTGTGATATTTTGACAAATAAATAATTTTTACAATTTTTGTATGATTTTTAACGCATTATAACGCTTGTCTAGAACGTTTGACATCAAATATTTTTAAAAATTCGCAATTTTTCTAGAAAGGATTTAGCATTTTTTTTCGACAAAATTTAAATAATATGCACTATTTTATTAATTTTTAATCTGTTTCTAACCCATTTGAAACAATAAAATTTTAAATTTCCCATTTAAAATATGAAAAAATCGAGTTATAAAAAAGTGACTCAAATGAACTTCCTGTGCAGTTAAAATAAAGAACATCTTTGGGAGGACATTTTTGGAAGTGCTTTTAAAGTTGTGCCTTAAGAAGAACTTCCAAATTTTTTTGCTGGGATAGTTTGCAGCGCCCACCAGCCCATGCAAACATAACATTATTTAACATTATATTATTAGCATACGTTCCGATTTCTTTTGACGAACCAAGAAAAAATTGTGCCCATAATGCCAAAATGATAAACAAAACACATGTCCACACATACATAAAATGCTGCTCTCAAGACGAAAACACACGCTGTTTCTTTTTCAAATGTCCATTCTCTTGGTTCCGAATGTCTATTCTCTTTACTCCGAATACTCATTCTAATATTCAAATTAAATAATATTTAGACTTAAGCATATCAAATGTTTGGCCTTATAAAACTTTTTTCCGAAACAACATACAAGCGGTTTCACAGAAATTGCTCTCTTTTCATTCTCTCGCTGTGTTATGTTGATATCTTTCGTCAACCCTCCCGGTTTCCATCTCTATTTCTTTCTCTATACTCTCTCTCTCTCTCTCTCTCTCTCTCTGTCGCTCTCTGAATAAAATATCACAACATATATATGTTTACTCGAAATTTGTAAATTTATATGTTTACATTCACACATATTATTTTTATAAAACATTCATGCCCCAAACATAATATATTCTAACATATTAACATATGTGTCCCAAACATTTAGTGTTAGTTTAGGAACATTACATGTTTGCACTTAAATATATTGTGTTTAAAAATTGTGCCCGAAACACATTTTGTTTATATCGGAACATATGAAAAACATATTTTTCTAACAGTGCAGCAATGGTCCGAAAAACAAAATATTAATTCACATTTACCATGATAAACGCTCGAGGGTGCGATGAATCAGACTCGCTGAGACTATTCAGTCCATTGTGATATCACAGCGGTGATCTTCTCTCTTATCACTGAATGCTCACCGATTCCATATTAAGCACAATGACAAGGGACCTCCTTTTTATAGCCGACTCCGAACGGCGTTCCACATTGCAGTGAAACCACTCAGAAATGTCACAAACATTACTGAGATGGCATAATTCACCGCTGAAAAACTTTTTGGTGTTAGGTCGAAGCAGAAATCGAACCAGCGACTTTGTGTATGCAAGACGGGCATGCTAACCATTGCATCACGGTGGCTCCCGTTAGTTCGGCCTGACCTGGAACCTACGTACGTACATACTTGTTTTTGTTTAGTTTGTTGATTTACGATATCACAAAGTCGTCTCGGTCCTATAGCTCTTTCTTAGTTGTAACTAATGTGTTTATTACAATGTCATTAAAATATTATTAAGGGAGGCTTAACAGTTTTTTCTTCTTGCCAAATTGGCAAACAATCCAAAACATTTGTAAAAACCTAACAGAACTTCAACCTTCATATTCAAATGAGACATGAAGTTCATGGCCGTTTGGTTAAAGTTAAAAATAAAGAAAAAATCATAAATAAACAAACGGCGATGAGGCCCATTTGTCATTTTTCCTTTTAACACTTGGATTCCAATACAATGATTTATACGGAGGCGTCGCTATGCAACCTGGCAAATATCATTCAATGTTGACTTAATTGTCGTCATCATCATCATCATCACAATCCCCACCACTGCCGGCATCGTCATCATTACAATTTATCACAAGGCGTAAAGTAGTGTTGACAATACGACCAAACAATACCGATTTACGCCTCAAGTGTCAAAGTGCCAATGGCAGTCGTTTATTCTTTATGGCTGTCAGTTTGTATATTGGCCCAATAAAAAGGACCAGACTCCTCTATTTTGTCCCTCAGAATGCATATTGTGCTAAAAGTTGATCGATTGGTTAACACCTAAAATGACATGAAAAACAAATGACACAAAAAGAAAAGAGGTGTACCGACTGACGAGACAGGTATTGAAAATCCTTTGAATGAGTGTTTAATATAGCTCAACACCCCTAGATTGAGGTATGATTAAAGTTCTCATAGTACGAAATATGGGCTTTTGTTTGTACGACAATGCGTAACGGCAAAAAATAACATGAAAAAGGTATTGTAAATAAGTCCCTCAGTAACTAGGAAGTAACAACGATAAAAAATATCCGCCACACTTACAAACTGTCTCACCTATATTCACTCACTCATTTATACATTCATGTTAGTGTGTGACAGATGGGATAATCATTGTAACGCCATTAATGAGTAATAACGGTATTGCGTGTATTGGCAGACACCCATGTGAGTTACAAAAGAAATAACAATAGCAGAAATGAAAACGACACAGTAACCACTATAACAATTCATAACAACAATGAGACGAAGGGTAACAAACAAGAATCAAAGATATAAAGAAAGAGGGAGAGAGAAAAAGTACAAATGTTTGGGAATAAGTTATGTCACTACGATTGTTTACCAAATTGACAATGGATTTAGGAGGACTAGCAGAGAGAATAAAAACACAAGAAAACGAAACTGCGTCAGTTGGTGGCAGTCATGAGGAAAAGTTCTGTAATATTATGCAGTTTTTGTCGGCGCTTCTTTCAAATATCATACAGTTTGCGCCGGCGTCACCCAGTTCAATTCTCTGCCGACTTTACGAAACATAAAGAAAATAAAGGGTGATACGGTCAAAATTTGGTCAATATAAACTTGACGTATTTCTTTCAATTTTGCATTTAAAAACCCTGAACACCCCTCATTTTGAAGGTGTGTGTGTGTAGAATGTTGCTCCTATTTTGATTTTGGAATTCACTCTTCAGTTGTCAAAATGCCGTCCAAGCAAGAAGAGCAGCGTATCAAAATTTTGCTCGCGCATCGCGAAAATCCGAGCTACTCGCACGCAAAGCTGGCAAAATCGCTAAAAGTTGCCAAATCAACCGTTACAAATGTAATTAGAGTGTTTGGGGAACATTTGTCGACAGCCAGGAAGTCTGGATCGGGGGGAAATCGAAAACCGGAAGCCGCTGAGACGACAAAGAGAGTTGCCGGTAGTTTCAAGCGAAACCCTAACCTCTCTCTCCGAGATGCCGCAAATAAGCTGGGTGTATCGTCTACAAGCGTGCATCGAGCCGGACTATCGACTTACAAGAAGGTAGTGACTCCAAATCGCGATGATAAACAAAATACGACGGCCAAAGCGCGATCCCGGAGGCTGTACACGACGATGCTGACGAAGTTTGACTGCGAGGTAATGAACGACGAAACCTACGTCAAAGCCGACTACAAGCAGCTACCGCGACAGGAGTTTTATACGGCAAAAGGAAGGGGAAAGGTAGCAGATATTTTCAAGCACATAAAACCATTAGCGTAGCTAGACAATTTTCCTAGGGGGGGGAGGGGGGGGGGGCTATAGCCCCCCTAGCTAAAAATTTATAGACTGAACTTATAGGTTCAATTAATGTTTTATTTCATAAAATTGAATAAAAAATTAGACATCAAATTAACTCGACAATTAATTTATAATAAAGCAATTAAGAGTAGTTCCAGACTTTTCCCAGCAAAAAATTTTGAGTTGTTCTAAAGGCACAACTTTAAAAGTACTTCCAAAAATGTCCTCAATTATTTTAACTACACAGGAAGTTTCTTTACTTCATTTTTTTCATATTTTAATGTGTAATTTTTTGTTTTCTTTTTTTCAAATAGTTTAAAAAAGAGTAAGAATAAATAAATTGGTACAAATTATTCAAATTTTGCCACAAAACTGCTAAATCCATTATAGGAGAATCGATAATTTTGGAAATTATTCGAGGAAAAACGTTTCAAACAAGCGTCAGAATGCACTAGAAATCATAAAAATAATATAAAAATTATTTATTTGGGAAAATATCTCAAAATTTTTTAATTCACATTCAAAAGACTGTATTCGGATGTCACCTTAAGAAGTGATGCAAATTCATGGCAACGGCTGTTGAAACGGTGGACATTTGTCCTATGACAAGCTCATATTACATTCATTGCTTCTCCGCCAATTTTGCACCACTTCTAGACCCAAAAAGAACAAAATGTTCTACTTTTTTGGCAACGCTTTTTCGCAGCTTTATTAATATATTAATTTATGAAAGAATAGTGTAACGTGGTTTTCTTCGTGGGCTGAGGTAGGCCAGTGGCCGTCCAGGGTAGTCTTTCAAGGATCCACAAACCTTAAATAATAACACACTACTTATATACTTTTATGAGGTTTTATTGATAATTCTTGTTTATGTACAATACAATCGTGGGTAAGGGCAATGATTGGCGACGACTGGCGGGGCTTTGACTAGGAATGTTGGGCTGGGTTGATCGGACGATGACGGAGACTCGTGCAGCGCGGGGTGGTGAGTGGACGATATTGCTTGACGGCGAGTTGACTGGATACGATGATGAACAGGGCCGATGAACTGGCTGGTGTGACGATATTGGGCAGACGGTGTTCGTGTACGTTGATGATGGTGGGGTCGGGCCAATGATGTTCGTGTGCGGTAGTGACGATGGTTTTGGGCCGACGTTGATCGTGGACGGTGATGACGGTGCGGTCGGGCCGACAGTGTTCGTGTACTGGGATGACGATGGTGTCGGGCCGACGACGGTGACTGATTCGGGTTCGGTGACGACGGTGGAGTCGGGTTGACGGTGTTGTATATTGAGATGACGAGGATGTCGGGTCGATGATGTTCGGGTACGATGACGACGGTGGAGTCGGGTCGACGATGTTCGTGTGGGTTGATGATGTTGACGTCAGTTGCTGATGCTCGGGCGTGATGACGATGATGGAGTCGGGTCGACGATGGTCGGGGGCGTTGATGTTAATGATGGTGTTCGTGCACGAAGGTGACAGTTGAGTCGGGCCGACGGTGCTCGTATACGAGGGTGATGATGGTGACGGCCGATGGAGCTCGCACTGGTTTCTGCAACGAAAAGAGGGGCAGGGGAATACAACTGGTTGAAGCGGACGAACCGCGTAAGCGAACGAATCGCGTAAGCGGACGAACCGCGTAAGCAGCCGAACTGCGTAAGCGAACGAATCGCGTAAGCGGACGAACCGCGTAAGCGGACGAACCGCGTAAGCGAACTAATCGCGTAAGCGAACGAATCGCGTAAGCGGACGAACCGCGTAAGCGGACGAACCGCGTAAGCGAACGGATCGCGTAAGCGGACGAACCGCGTAAGCGGACGAACCGCGTAAGCGAACTAATCGCGTAAGCGAACGAATCGCGTAAGCGGACGAACCGCGTAAGCAGACGAACTGCGTAAGCGAACGAATCGCGTAAGCGGACGAACCGCGTTAGGGGAGGGGTTAGTATAGAGAAGAGGGGAAAGGGAAAGGATAGGAGGAAAGTAGTCGGGAATTCTACTCTACTGTGTTCGGATGCGAACGAATCGCGTAAGCGGACGAACCGCGTTAAGATGAATCGGTTGTTGCTTTCGGAAGTTCGGCAGCGGTCGTTGCCACTCGCTTTACTGTTCGTCAAGCCTCGGTTGATTCATGCCATTGCCGACGAAAACCCACATTCTTAAGTAGGTTGAGTTATCAACCCAATGAGAATTATCAACATGTAACTTTAGTGATGTTGATGATGGAAAACATGTTTCCTTTGTACTACTTGTACTCCATGCCAGTCAATGACTACGGTTGCAACGGTCACCGTGGCCCGCAGCGACTAAATGGGTACAGTAGTACAAAGGGGAAAAATGTGGTATTTATATAAATTGATTAAATTCAAGATAAATAATTATTACGGCTGTAATGAATCAATTAAATAAAAAGTAGGAATAATATGTACGAGCAACTGGCTCGTTACATTCCCCCCCTACTTAATGAAAAGAAAACGTAAGTTTTCTTTTCCGAGTCATACCCGTGGGCGAGTTTTTGGTCCGAAGACCCGCACTACCTCGACGAGGTATATTTTACTCCCTGAAAGAGAGCTCAGCCCAGAAAATAAACCCTGCACTCGATGCCAAATATTGATAAGTGTTCTAAATTCTAATTCTTATGGTAAGCTTATCACTATATAAAAAAAGACGCAAATTCTTATGGTAAGCTAATAAATCTTACTGCTATATATCCATTTTTTTTTTTTTTTTTTTTTTTTTTTTTTTTTTTTTTTTTTTTTTTTTTTTTTAATTATTATATAATAATTTTTTTTTTTTTTTTTTTTTTTTTTTTTTTTTAATTATTATATTATTTTTTTTTTTTTTTTTTTTTTTTTTTTTTTTTTTTTTTTTTTTTTCTTTTCCTTTCCTTTTTTTTTTTTTTTTTTTTTTTTTTTTTACATTAAGACTGTTAAAACTTTAACTATTCTAAACTATTAGTAGTAAAGACAAAGATCTGTCTCCATTGTACTTCTACTCCGTCTTGACGTGTGTATTGGGCTTGCTGGCAATAGCGTTGCGTGGTTGTGTTCTGTTACGACGTGTGTCTGATGGCGGTTCCCCGAGAACAATACCTCTTCTGTCGACGCATCCCTTCCATTTTGGTTTCCCTGTAGTGGTGTTGGCCGTTTTTGTTTCGGGCGTTGGCTCTGTTGCTGGTTTTGTTCGTCTGGGTGTTGTGGCTCTGAAGTGTCTTGTTGGCGGTAGCGACGGTATGAACCTCTTTGCTGTGGGCACCCTTGCCCGTTTACGACGAGTTTCTTGCGCTGAAATTGCTCTTGGCCTGACTTCTATCGACGGTAAGTATAGAAGTGGTGGATTTAGTACTTTTGGCAGAGCAAGCTTCCTTGGGCGTTTCGCCTTTTGCTCTGTTCTCCTCGAATGCACTTTTATGAATGATTGGTAATCACTGGAAAAGTATCTTCGTTTGTCTGGTTTTCGAGAAATGGTGGTTATAGCATGAGTTTCATGCTCCCGTAGAGGACAACCCACTGTAGCGTTTCGCCCTTCTGGAATGAAATTATATGACGTCAGCGCACTAAGGAGATGGGCGGACTCGGAGGGTTTAGTAGTCGGGCGGCACATGGGCTTGTCATCTAGATAAAGAGGGATGTTTCGCTGGCAGAGAAAATCCATTCCAAGTATGATGTTCTCGGCAAGCGTCGGCAGTACTGCTACTTTCAGGGGGGTACTCTTCTCATTATATAGTACGTCGATGTCATACAAATTCGTGCATGTGGTTAAGCGTCCGTCTGACATTTGGACGTTACGTTGCACTACTTCCTGCTGAATGCCTCGATGGGCCAAGAAGTTCTTTACGGTATCAGAGATATAGCTCGAGGAGGCCCCGGTGTCGATAAGCGCCTCGAAAGGGTGGTCATATATCATTACCTCAATGAAGTATCGGGTTGTGGGTGGCTCATCGTTTTGTCCGTCGTAGTGCTGAGCTCTGCAACTGCAGTCCTTAGTGAATTTTCCTTCCGTACCACAATAAGAGCAGAACAAAATGCGGGGGTTTCTACACTGAGTACGGATGTGACCCGGACGCTTGCAACGCCAACAGTGGTCGTTTCTGGAGTATGGGGTTTCTACCAACATGTGTGACGTATGGGGCTGCGATTGGCGCAACTCGTCTCTCTTCAATAGCTCATAGTCATCGGTTAACCCGATCAATTCATCCAACGTGTGGAAATCGTTCCTCCGAATATAGTGACGATATTCGGTTCTTAAACCATCATATATTCGGTCGAGGTGGTTCATCTCGCGAAGTCTTGGGTGTTGTCGTGCTGTTGTCAACATGCTCAGGATATAATCCTTTGCTCTCTCGCGCTGGTATTGCCGGCGGTTATAGAATGAATGTTCCAGCTGGGCGGTGTGTCTCTTTGATAAGAAAAATTTTTCCACCTCCGTTCGAAATTGGGACCAGTTCGTGATCTCAACCTTCTTTACCCTATACCACTTCAGGGCATTTCCTTGTAGTACGCTGAGGAGTGTGGGCAATAATCGGTCTAGGGAGAGATGATGGCATTCGGCGAGCTCCTCCATCCTCTCGAGGAACTCCATTAGGTCTCCCTCACCAGTATATTTCAAATCCCATCGTTGGACGATACCCATTACTTCGTGATCGGCCGGTTCGTGTCTGGGAGTCGTTGCTGGATGAGTTTTCATTCCGGCCATGTTTGGTACTATCAGGGATTCCACTACTTTGTTCTCTTCGGCCTTTAATTCGGCTTCTAGCTCTTTGAGAATATTTTCGGTCGAAGCCCTCAGTCGTTTGGCTCGGATGTATTTGGCTAACTCCTTCCTCAGGCCATCCACCGTATAGCCTTCGGTGGGGATGTTAGCAGTCTGACACTGCTCAATCAATTGCTCCTTCTTTAGTAGGTATATCCATCCCAGTGATTCGGTCGTCAACTGTGTGGAACCGCTGGGCTTGTTGTCGTAGTGTGGGGAACTCGATTCATCCTCGCTGGCGGTTGTTTTACGATTTTCCGCAGATCGATTCTGATCGGGTCCCTGCTCGGGCGCCATTTGTAACGTGGTTTTCTTCGTGGGCTGAGGTAGGCCAGTGGCCGTCCAGGGTAGTCTTTCAAGGATCCACAAACCTTAAATAATAACACACTACTTATATACTTTTATGAGGTTTTATTGATAATTCTTGTTTATGTACAATACAATCGTGGGTAAGGGCAATGATTGGCGACGACTGGCGGGGCTTTGACTAGGAATGTTGGGCTGGGTTGATCGGACGATGACGGAGACTCGTGCAGCGCGGGGTGGTGAGTGGACGATATTGCTTGACGGCGAGTTGACTGGATACGATGATGAACAGGGCCGATGAACTGGCTGGTGTGACGATATTGGGCAGACGGTGTTCGTGTACGTTGATGATGGTGGGGTCGGGCCAATGATGTTCGTGTGCGGTAGTGACGATGGTTTTGGGCCGACGTTGATCGTGGACGGTGATGACGGTGCGGTCGGGCCGACAGTGTTCGTGTACTGGGATGACGATGGTGTCGGGCCGACGACGGTGACTGATTCGGGTTCGGTGACGACGGTGGAGTCGGGTTGACGGTGTTGTATATTGAGATGACGAGGATGTCGGGTCGATGATGTTCGGGTACGATGACGACGGTGGAGTCGGGTCGACGATGTTCGTGTGGGTTGATGATGTTGACGTCAGTTGCTGATGCTCGGGCGTGATGACGATGATGGAGTCGGGTCGACGATGGTCGGGGGCGTTGATGTTAATGATGGTGTTCGTGCACGAAGGTGACAGTTGAGTCGGGCCGACGGTGCTCGTATACGAGGGTGATGATGGTGACGGCCGATGGAGCTCGCACTGGTTTCTGCAACGAAAAGAGGGGCAGGGGAATACAACTGGTTGAAGCGGACGAACCGCGTAAGCGAACGAATCGCGTAAGCGGACGAACCGCGTAAGCAGCCGAACTGCGTAAGCGAACGAATCGCGTAAGCGGACGAACCGCGTAAGCGGACGAACCGCGTAAGCGAACTAATCGCGTAAGCGAACGAATCGCGTAAGCGGACGAACCGCGTAAGCGGACGAACCGCGTAAGCGAACGGATCGCGTAAGCGGACGAACCGCGTAAGCGGACGAACCGCGTAAGCGAACTAATCGCGTAAGCGAACGAATCGCGTAAGCGGACGAACCGCGTAAGCAGACGAACTGCGTAAGCGAACGAATCGCGTAAGCGGACGAACCGCGTTAGGGGAGGGGTTAGTATAGAGAAGAGGGGAAAGGGAAAGGATAGGAGGAAAGTAGTCGGGAATTCTACTCTACTGTGTTCGGATGCGAACGAATCGCGTAAGCGGACGAACCGCGTTAAGATGAATCGGTTGTTGCTTTCGGAAGTTCGGCAGCGGTCGTTGCCACTCGCTTTACTGTTCGTCAAGCCTCGGTTGATTCATGCCATTGCCGACGAAAACCCACATTCTTAAGTAGGTTGAGTTATCAACCCAATGAGAATTATCAACATGTAACTTTAGTGATGTTGATGATGGAAAACATGTTTCCTTTGTACTACTTGTACTCCATGCCAGTCAATGACTACGGTTGCAACGGTCACCGTGGCCCGCAGCGACTAAATGGGTACAGTAGTACAAAGGGGAAAAATGTGGTATTTATATAAATTGATTAAATTCAAGATAAATAATTATTACGGCTGTAATGAATCAATTAAATAAAAAGTAGGAATAATATGTACGAGCAACTGGCTCGTTACAATAGTTTTAATATCAATTACTATTTTTTAAATTAAATTGACTAAATTAAATCAATCATAAGTTCAACCACAGCTTTATTTCATAAATATCTGACTTCAAACATTGCCATCGGCAACTGCTACCACAACCCAAGTAATTCGATTGTTCATGAAAGTCTTTAGCGGAACTTTGTGCGATTGTATATACTTGTTTAATTTTTATAAAAATTAAAAAAAAAAAAAAAACTATTGACATTTATTGAAAAATGGAAAATCATAAATAGAGTTTCAAATTCTGGGGGGAGCTAAAATTTTTCGGGGGGGTCTAAGCCCCCTCCCCAGAGGCCTTCCTACGCTTATGCATAAAACTGTCAAAGTTCGCAAAGAAATATCTGGTTTGGCAAGCCATCTGTACCTGTGGCTTGAAAAGCAGCATTTTCATAGCTTCCAGGACTGTCAACCAAGAAATTTACGTGAAAGAGCGTTTGAATAAACGTCTGCTGCCTTTCCTGAAGAAACACGGTTGTTCCGTACTGTTTTGGCCGGATTTGGCATCTTGCCATTACGGTAAAAAGGCCATGGAGTGGTACGTCGCCAACAACGTGCAGGTGGTTCCCAAGGACTAGAACCCTCCCAACACGCCAGAGCTCCGCCCAATTGAGAAATACTGGGCTATTGTCAAGCGGAACCTAAAGAAGACCAAAAAAACTGCTAAGGACGAGCAGCAGTTCAAGGCAAACTGGCTTTCTGCGGCGAAGAAGGTGGACAAGGTGGCTGTACAAAATCTGATGGCAGGTGTCAAGCGTGAGGCCCGGCAATTCGGATTTGGAAAAGCGAAAGCCTAACTGAATATTTTCCTGAATTTTATACTAATTGAACTTGAAAAAGAAATTTAATTTGATTTTTTAAATAAACGATTTCACCGATTTACACGCGTTTTCCCTTGACCAAATTTTGACCGTATCACCCTTTAGGATTTAAAACCTACTTTGTAGTAACAAATGTTTTCATTCCATTAAATTTTTTGGCAGACAATTTGAAATTAAACTGCCGATACCTTTATAAAAACTTTAAATCGGTCTATGCATTGATTTTTTTAACCGATCCGATTCCTGCCATCAAGGAAATTATTCTTAATTTTAACAAAAGACTTTCTGATGTAAGGTGTGTTGCCTTCTAAAATTCCAGCTGTAGTATAAAAAATTGTTTGATCCTGCTCATCCAATTACTGTTTCTATTATCCTGTTTGCCGCTCCCTTACCGTCCATGATGGCACTTTTTAAACTTTGTCTGGTTCAATGGGGGTCCCTTCTGAACCATCTGCTTATATATGTTGAACTTTGTTGAGTACCGGGGAGCCCTTACTGACTCAACGGGGTCCCTTCTGGTCCCTTCTTCCCATCTCGAATAACTAGCTTGGGAGTCCTTTCTGACTTGCTGTGGTCCTTACTGACCTATATGGTCCCTTCTGGCCCACTTGGAATATTGAATTATATTTAATTGAATTGAAAAGTTATATTTTGTAATGTCCCGGCTGCTATTAGCCACGTAAATAAATAAAGAATTTATCAAAACAGCGCTTCGACCGCAACGTCGGTAATACCAAAGCTGCAGGCATTGCGCGACATCTAACAGGTTGGCTGATAAGTCCCCGGTGTGACACATAGATGGCGTCGCTAGTATTAAATGCATATTATTTTTATATAGTACCAACCTTCAAATGATCAAAAAATTTGGCTGCAATGAAGAGGTGATCGCCGAAACTGAGGCCTATTTTGAGGCAAAACCGAAGGAGTACTACCAAAATGGTATCAAAAAATTGGAAGGTCGTTATAATCGTTGTATCGCTCTTGAAGGGAACTATGTTGAATAATAAAAACGAATTTTGACAAAAAATGTGTTTTTCTTTGTTAGACCGGGGTCTTATCAGCCAACCTGTTATACGGTTGACATTTGTTGTTTTTGACACAAGGACAAACACTATTGATCTTGGAAAAAAATGGGATCTAATTTAGATATAGCTCCCATATATATGTATCGCCCGATTTCGATAAGTGGGGTCAGATTGCGTCCTTTCCATTCATTTTCTAACCGATCGGTGTCAAATTTGCCAAAAAAGTCATCCAATTGGCCACCCTTTAAGTGTGCCAAATTTTATCGAAATCGGTTCAAATTTAGCTATAGCTCCCATATATATGTATCGCCCGATTTTCACAAATTTGGCCATAAGTCCCTTATTTATCAACCGATCTGACTCAAAGTTGGCCAAATCTAATTTTCTATAGCAATTACTATATATGCAAAAAATCATCGAAATCGGTTCAGATTTAGCTATAGCTCCCATATATATGTATCGCCCGATTTTCACAAATTTGGCTATAAACCCCTTATTTATCAACCGATCATATTCAAATTTGGCTTACTCTAATTTTATATAGTACTGACTATATGAGCAAAATATCATCAACATCTGTTCAGATTTTCAAAATTTTCAAAAAGTTTCCCCTTATAACCTTATTTTTGACCATAGTGGCCTCATTCATTAACCGATCTTACCCAAATTTAGCACAAGGTAATCTTGAGTAATATCAACAAAACCTGCAATATATGTTATAATCCAAATCGGTTCAGATTTAGATATAGCTCCCATATATTTATATGGCCCGTTTTTGAAAAATGTACCCCTTATAACTTTATTTCTGACCATAATAGTCTTATTTAGTACCCGATCTTACTCTAAGTTAGCACAAGGTAACCTTCTGTGGTATCAACCAAATCTGTAAAATATCATCGAAATAGGTTCAGATTTAGATATAGCTCCCACATATATGCATCGATCGATTTTGCCCAATTTGGCCATTATACTCTTATTTATTAACCAATGTTGCTCAAATTTAAAATATAGATGTGTTAGCCGATCGTATTTAGACTTACTTGTAGCTCTTACCTAAATCTATTGCCCTATTTTCCGAAATTTGGATTTATTACCCACACTAATTGAGCGAAAGAGGACCTTTTTAATAATGGACTCAATATTAGTGACTTACTAACTCTGCAGGTTCCGAATCAACTATAGCTCAATATATCAGATATTTCTGTTCAGATTGTGGTAAAAATCCCATAACAATGTACCCCTTAATGTTCTTAAATATGAAAATGCGGATTTTTCCCCAAACCTATACCATTGATACCCCACACAAATTCAGTAGGTGGTTTAGGGTATGATATAGTCGGCCCCGCCCGACTTTCTACTTTACTCTCTTGTTTTGTATTAGAGGAGATCCAAAAAGCATCATACATTTGCTTGTGGCCCGATCTGGGATAGAGCATGGTCTGCTGAAATTAGATTTCCGTTCTGTTTATAAACAGACTATAGTTGAGGTGTAACCGGTGCCTTAAGTGGGTGCAATTAGCTTCCAAATTATCAACCACTTCATCGCATGAGTTGCTTATATTGTTGACTTTTGTCAACCATAAGGCGACTGACTGAGACATCACCTTACTGTAGTGCATACCGCTGGCGGCTCATTGTATATCGTTTTGCTCGTCGTTAGGTAACATAATATCGTCTAAGGAATATATTCCAAGGCGAGAAAAAAATAATACCACAGAAACCTTCGGGCCTACTTTTCGATCACAGAGGCTTTTGGGGCTACTGTTCCATCAAAGAGGCCATTATACTCTTCCACTATAGAGACCTTCGGCCCGACTGTGCGAACACATAGACCTTCGGGTCAACTGTAGCCCACAGAGATCTTCGGCCCAACTGTAGCTCACACAGACCTTCGCACCAACTATAGCCCACAGAGACCTTTGGGCCAACTGTTCCACCACTGAGACTCTCGGGTCTACTGTTCACCCACAGAGACCCTCGGGCCTACTGTTCCACCACAGAGACCTTCGGCCCAACTGTGGCCCACAGAGACCTTCGATCCAACTGTTCCACCACTGAGACTCTCGGGCCTACTGTTCTACCATAGTGACCTTCGGGCCAACTGTAGCCCACAGAGACCTTCGGGCCAACTGTTCCACCACAGAGACTCTCGGGTCTACTGTTCATCCACAGAGACCCTCGGTCCTACTGTTCACCACAGATAACTTAGGGCATACTGAACAGCACTGAGGCTTTTGATCCTACTGTTCCACCACAGAGACTTTCGGTCCTGCTGTTCCACCACAGAGACCTTCGGCCCTACTGTAGCCCACAGAGACCTTCGGGCCAACTGTTCTACCACAGAGAACCTCGGACCAACTGTAACCAACTGTAGCCCCCACACAGAGACCCTCGGGCCGACTGTTCACCACAGATAACTTAGGGCATACTGAACAGCACTGAGGGTTTTGGTCCTACTGTTCCACCACAGAGACTTTCGGTCCTGCTGTTCCACCACAGAGACCTTCGGCCCTACTGTACCACCATAGAGACCATCGGGCCTAATGTTCCATCGGACCTACTGATACCTTTGGGCCTGTAACCTAACCTATCAGCCCATGCCGAGTCATAGGACGATCAACGTGGCTCTTGCCCTATCGAAGGCATTCGAAGCGGTCAGCCATGACAGTACATCATCGAGTACATCAAAACCACATCCCTAACGACAGGAACCAAACTTTGAGTTCTTAACCCTCTAATGCCCAAACCCGCCTTTAGGCGGGCTTCATTTAATAAGGAAGCTTTTAGTAAAACACAACTTAAGACAACAAAACTGGGCAAAATAAAAAGAAAAGTTATATGAAACTATTCAAGAGGCTTTGCAGCATGTGCTGAATTTTACCGTATTCATTTTTCTCGCTTAGTCCTCTTGCTTTTGTGTCGTTAACATTGAAAATTTAAACAGCTGGCAAAAAAATTGGGGCATTATATGGTTAATTATATGTGCGGGCGTAAGTCGTACGTGGATTATAGAGATGAATAATCAAGGCCTCGTAAAATGAATTAGGGAGTTTCGGAAATGCGAGACCCAGCTTTATATAATAGAGCATCTAGATCAGGGAACATTCAAGGAAGGTCTGAACAGGATTCATGAGGATACTGCAACTTTTTGTACAATGGGGTGTTGGAGTACTAGTTTTATCATTGATCTGAGATCCATAATGCCATAGTATACTTGATCGTGATGAAGTTTGGCCTCGATATAATTTCCGTTCATTAATTTTATTAACATGTTTATTATGCCAATTTAAGCTAAACATACACAAATAATCTTTCTTTCTGTGATTAGTATTTCCACGAACATAATATAAACGTCACGACTGTATTCATACCATTGTTAGCAATAATCTTCGTTACTAACTAATTACAGGATATATGAGTCAATGGACTCAATGGGACATAGGTTTAAGCATAGTCTATCCTTCTTAATATATTGAGTAGATTTATTATTTTCTTTTCTGATTTCTTATCGTTTATTTCGGTTATGAGTGTGTGATGACATAATTTTCCTAAGATATGTCGAGCCCCATCAACATACAATGTACAAATGTATTGTGGTCTGTGGTTAATTAATCAAATTGTAATAATAAAGGAAGAAAATACATTCAGAGAAACTGTTAATAGAATAAATAAAAAATAATTAATATGATATTCTTGACAGGTGCTAAATAATTCAGCAAACAAAATTGGAAGTAATTCTACAAACATTGCTTTTTATGCGCATACCGTGATCCTCCACCAATTGTTTCCACTTCGTATGATGTTCTTTTAGAAAAGTCTTATCCAAAGTTTTACCCCGCTTTACTTGAAACTTTGCACAGGGAGTAGAATTAATGTTCTGGACATGCATGCCAATGTTGGTAACTTTGTATCTTTCGCACGATTTTCCTTCATATGACCACAGAGGTCAAAGTTGTAGTTCGATTTACGTGAAAGTTTGCACAAGGAGAAGAATTAACATAGTAAATATGCATGTCAAATTTGGTTGAAATCGGCTTAGATTTCGATATATCTTCCATATATATGTTTTCCCGATTTGGGCAAAAATGGCTAAAATACCCAATGCTAAGTCGAAAACTTGTAAAGAATACCCCAATTTGCCTATATTTCTAATACATATCTATCGACCGATAAATCATACGTATGTATGCGAAGTTGCCTCAAAATTGGTTCAGATTTAAATGTTTTCCATATTTTTTACTGATATTGTGTTCCTCCCCAGGGCATTAGCCGACTTAAATTTAAAGTTTGACAAATTATGTCTATATCTGGTCAGATTTAAGTATATGTATATGGGAACATAAACCTTTATATATAGCCCCCAACACATAGGATATGGATCTACAAAGTGGTACAGGGTATATATAGTCGGCCCTGCCCGACTTTAGACTTTCCTTAAAGGGTGATACGGTCAAAATTTGGTCAATATAAACTTGACGTATTTCTTTAAATTTTGCATTTAAAAAACCTGAACACCCCTCATTTTGAAGGTGTGTGTGTGTGTAGAATGTTGCTCCTATTTTGATTTGGGAATTCACTCTTCAGTGTTCAAAATGCCGTCCAAGCAAGAAGAGCAGCGTATCAAAATGTTGCTCGCGCATCGCGAAAATCCGAGCTACTCGCACGCAAAGCTGGCAAAATCGCTAAAAGTTGCCAAATCAACCGTTACAAATGTAATTAAAGTATTTGGGGAACGTTTGTCGACAGCCAGGAAGTCTGGATCGGGGGGAAATCGAAAACCGGAAGCCGCTGAGACGACAAAGAGAGTTGCCGGTAGTTTCAAGCGAAACCCTAACCTATCTCTCCGAGATGCCGCAAATAAGCTGGGTGTATCGTCTACAACCGTGCATCGAACGAACCGGACTATCGACTTACAAGAAGGTAGTGACTCCAAATCGCGATGATAAACAAAACACGACGGCCAAAGCGCGATCCCGGAGGCTACACACGACGATGCTGACGAAGTTTGACTGCGTGGTAATGGACGACGAAACCTACGTCAAAGCCGACTACAAGCAGCTTCCGGGACAGAAGTTTTATACGGCAAAAGGAAGGGGAAAGGTAGCAGATATTTTCAAGCACATAAAACTGTCAAAGTTCGCAAAGAAATATCTGGTTTGGCAAGCCATCTGTACCTGTGGCTTCAAAAGCAGCATTTTCATAGCTTCCGGGACTGTCAACTAAGAAATTAACGTGAAAGAGTGTTTGAATAAACGTCTGCTGCCTTTCCTGAAGAAACACGGTTGTTCCGTACTGTTTTGGCCGGATTTGTCATCTTGCTATTACGGTAAAAAGGCCATGGAGTGGTACGCCGCCAACAACGTGCAGGTGGTTCCCAAGGACAAGAACCCTCCCAACACGCCAGAGCTCCGCCCAATTGAGAAATACTGGGCTATTGTCAAGCGGAACCTAAAGAAGACCAAAAAAAACTGCTAAGGACGAGCAGCAGTTCAAGGCAAACTGGCTTTCTGCGGCGAAGAAGGTGGACAAGGTGGCTGTACAAAATCTGATGGCAGGTGCCAAGCGTGAGGCCCGGCAATTCGGATTTGGAAAAGCGAAAGACTAACAGAATATTTTTCCTGAATTTTATACTATTGAACTTGAAAAAGAAATTTAATTTGATTTTTTAAATAAACGATTTCACCGATTTACAAGTAAGGAACATGCGTTTTAAGCCATTCTCGGTTGACGCGAACCAAGTGCGATGGTGCTAAGCCCCGTGGGAATGCCTATCATCTGCAGCCTGCGCATCGGTAGTTACAACGGTCCACACCTTGAGTTCTGATCTCCAAACGAAAGCTGACCTCTTTGGCAAGTAAACCCGATCATTTCGTTTGTTCGCAAACTGCTCAATTTGGAAAGGCCGGAGAAACGTAAATTCGGCAATCGGCCACTTTCGTTCAAACGAAGCAACTCGTTTAGATCTTGCATTTTTGACAACTTCAATGCCTTTAAATCTACCTATTTTTGCAATAGTTGTGATATGATTAGACAAGTTTTCTGCAACTGCGCAGTTAATTTCGAATAAATCTGGCCTTCACTTTTCCGATAATTTCTAGAGCTGTTACCGTTTTCTCGTCCACTTTTTCGACGCGTTAACCAGCAATGGTCTGAAAAACAAAATATTAATACACATCTACCTTGATAAATGCTCGAGGGTGCGATGGCCAGCCTCCACCATGGAGACCGTTAGGTTAGGTGGCAGCCCGCTGAATCAGGCTCGCTGAGACTATTCAGTCCATTGTGATATCACAGCGGTGAACTTCTCTCTTATCACTGAGTGCTGCCCGATTCCATGTTAAGCACAATGGCAAGGGACCTCCTTTTTATAGCCGAGTCCGAAAGGCGTTCCACATTGCAGTGAAACCACTCAGAAATGTCACAAGCATTACTGAGATGGGATAATTCACCGCTGAAAAACTTTTTGGTGTTAGGTCGAAGCATGAATCGAACCAGCGACCTTGTGTATGCAAGACGGGCATGCTAACCATTGCACCACGGTGGCTCCCAAAAGTTATTTCGTCGCAATGTTCGGACTCGCCCATAAGAAGGAGATCCCTTGTCAATGAGCTTATATATTTTGGCTTGCGAAGCCTCTAAGAGAAGCAAATTTCATCCGATCCGGCTGAAATTTGGTACATGGTGTAAGTATATTATCATTAACAGCCATGTTAGTATATGGTCTCTGACAACAATGCAGGAATTGGTTCATATCCGTCCATAATTATATGTAGCTCCCATATAAACCGATCCTCAGATTTGACCTCAGGAGCCCCTTGGAAGAGTAAAATTCACCCGATCCGGTTGAAATTTGGTACGTGGTGTTAGTATATGGTATCTAACAACCATGCAAAAATTGGTCCATAACGGTCTTAATTATATATAACCCCATTTAAACAGATCCCCAGATTTGACCTCCGGAGCCCCTTGGAAGAGCAAAATCCACCCGATCCGGTTGAAATTTGGTACGTGGTGTTAGTATATGGTCTCCAACAACCATGCAAAAATTGGTCCATACCGGTCTTAATTATATATAACCCCCATTTAAACCGATCCCCAGATTTGACCTCCGGAGCTACTGGAGGAGCAAAATTCATCCAACCCGGTTGAAATTTAGTACATTGCGCTAGTATATGTCCGCTAACAACCATGCCCAAATTGGTCCATATCAGTCTATAGCTATATATAGCCGATCCCCAAAAATAATCTACCAACATTTTATTTCTATAGAAAATTTTGTCAAAATTTTATTTCTATAGATATTTTTGTCAAAATTTTATTGCTATTGAACATTTTGTCAAAATTTTATTACTATAGAAAATTTTGTCAAGATTTTATTTCTATAGAACATTTTGTCAAAATTTTAGTTCTATAGAAAGTTTTGTCAAAATTTTATTTCTATAGAAAATTTTGTCAAAATTGCATTTTCATAGAATTTTTTTTTTAAATTTTATTTCTATAGAAAATTTTGTCAAAATTTTATTTCTATAGAAAATGTTGTCAAAATTTTATTTCTATAGAAAATTTTGTCAAAATTTTATTTCTATAGAAAATTTTGTCAAAATTTTATTTCTATAGAAAATTTTGTCAAAATTTTATTTCTATAGAAAATTTTGTCAAATTATATCCGTATTTAATCCGCCTTTTTTTAGTTTAATATATACCACTAACTTACAATTGAAAAGACGGTGTTAAGAAGTTTTAAGATACCTTGTCATCGGCAAGTGTTACCGCAACCCAAGTAATTCGATTATGGATGACAGTCTTTAGTAAAAGTTTCTATGCAATCCATGTTTGTTTTTTTTTTTTCATTTCTAATTGATTTGCAAATTTTATTTTAATTTAATCAAAATAAATAAATCATTGCATTTTAACATTTATATATTTTCATTTAAATATTCTATAAAGAGAAAATTTCTTATTAAATTGGCTCGATTTCTTTCTCATTTAAAAACTGATCGATTGTATATATTCAGCCACAGACACGTATGTGAATATTTTAACATTTCATAACTAAGCAATAGAGGGAAATAGCAACACAAATGCAATTTCCCAAGAGATTATTTCTTTGTTTTCTTTCGTTCTTTCTTGGAAATGAACAAAGAGTGAAGAATATCTTGTAATTTTTATTCAATGGCTCCTTTGGTGGTAATTCCACCTGCTTAGGATTTCTTTTCTCCTCAGGTTTTGTTTCTTTGGAAAGATATATGTAAACTCTTGAGGAAGTGTGATATTCACAATAATATCTCGCATGCAAAGAAGATACAAACCATCGGCACGGACCCCTTTTTCATACAGTGGGTGCAGTGAGCGTCGTTTAATCGCAATACTTGACTAACTGAAGCGGAAGGAAGTAACACTTTATTATATTTGTGAAAGTATCAGTTTGTGAATAAATTTACATATTATTTTATTTTCCCTCAACTGAGTGTATGGGTGTGTGCGTGTGTGTGTTTGTAACTTTCCTGTTAGCTTTTTGAGGATGTTTAGTGCGGTTGGTTAGATTTGCATGGATTCCTCCCTAATACAACTCCATATCTTTACACTCACTTGGTTTTTTTTGTGTTTGTTTGTCTTCCTGGTTTTTATTTATGTCTGTTTGTTTGTATGTGTGTGTGTGAGTGTGTTTTTGGTCCTTTGGCATAATTGAATTGTTTTGTTATCATTAAATTGAAATTGTAATCTCATGAGTAACATATAAAACGGAATAATCGATTCCGGGCATAATATATGAGCATTGCTTCGCTTTACAGCGGATATAGCATAGATAGCGGAAGGTGGATTATACGGGCGGAAGTTTTTTTGTTTTTTATACCCACCACCATAGAATGGTGACGGGGGTATAATAAGTTTGTCATTCCGTTTGTAACGCATCGAAATATCGATTTCCGACTATATAAAGTATATATATTCTTGATCAGGGAGAAATTCTAAGACGATATAACGATGTCCGTCTGTCCGTCTGTCTGTCTGTCTGTCTGTCTGTCTGTCTGTTGTAATCACGCTACAGTCTTCAATAATGAAGCAATCGCGCTGAAATTTTGCACAAACTCGTCTTTTGTCTGCAGGCAGGTCAAGTTCGAAGATGGGCTATATCGGTCCAGGTTTTGATATAGTCCCCATATAAACCGACCTCCCGATTTGGGGTCTTGGGCTTATAGAAATCGTAGTTTTTATCCAATTTGCTTGAAATTAGAAATGTAGAGGTATTTTATGACCATAAAGGGGTGTGCCAAAAATGGTGAGTATCGGTCCATGTTTTGGTATAGCCCCCATATAGACCGATCTCCCGATTTTACTTCTTGGGCTTATAGAAACCGCAGTTTTTATTCAATTTACCTGAAATTGGAAATCTAGAGGTATTGTAAGACCACAAATACGTGTGCCAAAAATTGTGAGTATCGGTCCATGTTTTGGTGTGGTCCCTATATAAAACGACCTCCCGATTTGGGGTCTTGGGCTTATAGAATCCGTAGTTTAAATACAATTTGTCTGAAATTGGAAATTTATAGGTATTTGAGGACCATAAAGGAGTGTGCCAAAAATGGTGAGTATCGGTCCATGTTTTGGTATAGCCCCCATATAGACCGATATCCCGATTTTACTTCTTGGGTTTCTAGAATCCGTAGTTTTTATGCGATTTGCCTGAAATTGTAAATATTATTTAGGCTCCCAAAAACGTGTATCGGATTAAGTTTTTATCGGTCCTTTTGGTAATGCCTCCATATAGACCGACTTCATTTCATGAGGGTATAGAAGGCGCACTGATCATGAAAATTGCTTGAAACTCAATGTAAAATTTTCAGATTTCAGATACTTCTCGGGTGAAAATCAAAGCAAGACGTTATTTTATAATTTTCTTGCACACTTACAAGAGATGTTAATGATTCCTCTAAAACTCAAACAAAAATGGTTCTTATAAATCCAGAATCTGATATAGTCATCATAGGTGAAATCTTTAAATTTATCTTCGGGAAGTGTCCTCAAGTCCTCAATCCCTCCTGAAATTTCAAAGGAAGCCCTAATATTTGGTTCATGGTGGTGGGTATTTAAGATTCGGCCCGGCCGAACTTAGTGCTGTATATACTTGTTTATTACATAAAACCAAATATAAAATTCAAGGTTTCCTTTGGTATTTACAATGCCAATAGCATTTTGAATATATATACAAATATTAAGAGGATTTATGGTTAGCTTTTATATATTTGGGAATTTGGGGAGCAATTAAACGCTAATAGAAATAGGGTCCCAAAAGTTTTTTTTTGTTTCCACAATATAATGTAATCGAAAGCAGGTAATTTGCGGTGGGCTCCTATTCATCTACAATTCTTAAGGTTTTAATTTTTGATGGTATCATTTGATACCACTTTGAATTTATAAAATATTTTCAAACATCGGATATGAACCTTCAAGCAATTGCACAGTTTTACTTTTTTAATTGTATATATTTTTTTTTTTTGGAAAAATTGACTTGCCTTTCATTCATATGTCAATTGGAAAATAGATTTTTTTTCGTTCTGTATCAACTTCACAAGAATAATAAGTTGCAAACAAAGATTTTTATAAAACAAAACATAGAAAGAAATTGCTTTTGATTAGGCGGATAAGATTTATTGCAGTTAGCTGCGAAATACAATTTTTATCTTTACCCGGTAAGTTTTAACTTTTTCATTCCGTTTGTAACACATCGAAATATTGCTCTAAGACCCCATAAAGTATATATATTCTGGGTCGTGGTGAAATTCTGAGTCAATCTAAACATGTTCGTCCGTCCGTTCGTCTGTTGAAATCACGCTAACTTCCGAACGAAACAAGCTATCGACTTGAAACTTGGCATAAGTAGTTGGTATTGATGTATGTTAGGTCGAATGGTATAGCAAATAGGCCATATCGTATTGCAAATGAGCCTCTTGGAGGAGCAAAATTCATCCGATCCGGTTGAAATTTGGTACGTGGGGTTAGTATATGGTCTCTACTACGCAAAAATTGGTCCATATCGGTCCATAATTATATATAGCCCCCATATAAACCGATCCCAGTTATGACCTCCGGAGCCGCTTGGAGGAGCAAAATTCATTCGATCCGGCAGAAATTTGGTACGTGGTGTTAGTATATGGCCTCTAACAACCATGCAAAAATTGGTCGGTATCGGTCCATAATTACATATAGCCCCCATATAAATCGATCCCCAGATTTGAGCTCCGTAGCCTCTTGGAGGAGCAAAATTCATCCGATCAGGTTGAAATTTGGTACGTGTTGTTAGTATATGGTTTCTAACAACTATGCAAAAATTGGTCCATAATTATATATAGCCCCCATATAAACCGATCCCCAGTTATGACCTCCGGAGCCCCTTGGAGGAACAAAATTCATCCGATCCGGTTGAAATTTGGTACGTGGTGTTAGTATATGATCTCTAACAACCATGCAAAAATTGATCCATATCAGTCTATAGTTATACATAGCCGATCACCAATCACACAAAAATTGGTCCATACCGCCACAAAAAAAATGTTTACCAAAATTTTTCTATAGAAAATGTTGTTAAATTGTATTGCTATAGAAAATTTTGTGAAACTTTTATTTCTATAGAAATTTTTATCAAAATTTTATTTCTATAGAAAATGTTGTCAACATTTTATTTCTATAGAAAATTTTGTCAAAATTTTATTTCTTACAAAATTTTGTCAAAATTTTATTTATATAGAAAATTTTGTCAAACTGAAATATATAACATATGTATTTAACCGGGCTTTTTTAGTTTATATATATATATGGACTAACTTACAATTTAGAAGACGGTGTTAAGAAGTTTTAAGATACATTACCATCGGCAAGTGTTCCGCAACCCAAGTAATTCGATTGTTGATGACAGCCTTTGGTAGAAGATTATATTAAACAAAAAAATGCCAATCAAATACGTATATAATTCAGTTTGACAAAATTTTCAATAGAGATAAAATCTTGACAAAATTTTTTATAGTAATAAAATTTTGACAAAATTTTCTATTGTAATAAAATTTTAACAAAATTTTCTATAAAAATAAAATTTTGACAACATTTTCTATAGAAATAAAATTTTGACAACATTTCTATAGAAATAAAATTAAAAAAAAATTCTATAAAAATGCAATTTTGACAAAATTTTCTATAGAAATAAAATTTTGACAAAATTTTCTATAGAAATACAATTTTGACAAAACTTTCTATAGAAATAAAATTTTGACACAATTTTCTATAGAAATACAAATTTAACAAAATTTTTTATAGAAATAAAATTTTGACAAAATTTTCTATAGAAATAACATTTTGGTAGATTATTTTTGGCTCGAGTGGTAACCATGATTATGAATGGACCAATTTTTGTGTGATTGGGTATCGGCTACATATAGGTTAGGTTAGTTTAGGTTAGGTTAGGTGGCAGCCCGATGTATAAGGCTCACTTAGACTATTCAATCCATTGTGATACCACATTGGTGAACTTCTCTCTTATCGCTGAGTGCTGCCCGATTCCATGTTAAGCTCAATGACAAGGGACCTCCTTTTTATAGCCGAGTCCGAACGGCGTTCCACATTGCAGTGAAACCACTTAGAGAAGCTTTGAAACCCTCAGAAATGTCACCAGCATTACTGAGGTGGGATAATCCACCGCTGAAAAACTTTTTGGTGTTCGGTCGAAGCAGGAATCGAACCCACGACCTTGTGTATGCAAGGAGGGCATGCTAACCATTGACACGGTGGCTCGGCTATATATAACTATAGACCGATATAGACCAATTTTGGCATGGTTGTTAGCGGCCACATACTAACACCACGTTCCAAATTTCAACTAGATCGGATGAATTTTGCTCCTCCAATGGGCTCCGTAATTCAATTCTGGGGAACGGTTTATATGTGGGACTTTATATAAATATGGGCCGATATGGACCAATTTTTTTCACGGTAGTTAGAGACCATATGCTAACACCACGTAACAAAGTTCAACCGAATCGGATGAAGTTTGCTCCTCCAAGAGGTTCCGGATATCAAATCTGGGGACGATTATATGGGGGCTACATATAATTATGTTATGGACTGATGTGGACCAATTTTTGCATAGCAGTTAGAGACTATATATGGTGTAAGTCCAAAATTTCGGATAGGATGAAATTTGCTTCTATTAGAGTTGCGGAGCCTCTAAGAGAAGCACATTTTATCCAAATCTGGGGATCGGTTTATATGGGGGCTATATATAATTATGGACAGATGTGGACCAATTGCATGGTTGTTAGAGACCATAGACTAATGTACCAAATTTCATCCGATTCGGATGAATTTTGCTCCTCCAAGAGGCTCCGCAAGCCAAAAGTGGTCCGATATGGCTCATTTGCAATACCATCCGACCTACAACAATAACAACTATTTGTGCCAAGTTTCAAGTCGATAGCTTGTTTCGTTCGGAATTTCAATAGACGGACGACGGACGGACATGCTTAGATCGACTCAGAATTTCACCACGACCCAGAATACTCATATATATACTTTATGGGGTCTTAGAGCAATATTTTGATGTGTTACAAACGGAATGACAAAGTTAATATGGGGTGTAGGTACCATCCTATGGTAGAGGGTATAAGAATTAGTTATGTCTAATAAATTTTTGGAATTTGGCGAAAAATATTTACATATTTTTCTCATATCGGCGTGATGTCAGCGTTTATAATACTGTTTAGTTAAAAATATCTAAAAATAATTTAAATTTTCTAAAAGTTACCCAAAATATTTCTTCCTGGTGGGTTCACTGTTTTTTTTTTTTTCAGTGCATATATATGGAAGCTATATCTAAATCTGAACCGATTTGAATGATATTTTACAGATTTGTTTGATACCACAGAAGGTTACCTTGTGTTAATTTGAATAAGAACGTTTAGAACCGGGCATGTTTTTGTTCAGTGCACAAAAAGTTTCCTCATTCCAAAAAAAAAAAAATGTAAAATAGCCCTTAATATACTTCAAAACCAATTTAATAATTTAAAATCAAATAAAATCTCATAGAAATAGACTCCCATAGTCGTCCAAATTTAATGTTTTAATAGAGGAAACTTCTCGTTGTCTATGCTTGTGAGGCATCCGCTTTTCAGGGTGCGCACGTGTGTGAGGTTTCACTGTATGTTAATTTAAATTAACGATTATTCCACTGTTGTTTATTGCAATATTTATATTATTTTTCCTTTTCCCCTAAAGCTATTTTTTGGGTAAATTTCAACGTTTTCAAATAACGTTTAAAAATGTCGTGTTTTTTTTTAATTTGCAATTTCATTCAATTCACACGCTCACAAATTGCTTTAAAACACACAGAAAAACACGACGCACCCAAACACCTACAAATTCACAAGAATGTAAAAGTATTTCTTTAACACCCTTCAACATCAGCGGAAGGCTAAGCTATGCATTAGGTAGAAAAGGTTGTATGAAAAATAAAAAAATTACAGTAACCATTGGTTAATGTCTAAGGGGGAGTTCAAATGCGAAAAAATTGGTTTGATGATTGGAACACAGATAAGAGATATTTTTTTCTACGTCGATATGAGGTTAAAACATAGGAGTTATCAATTAAAAAATACTTTGTTATGTGAAAGTAAAAATTACGATAATATTTGAAATAGGAACCAGAAAACAGGAACCTGAAAATGCAGATTTAAATTACACGGAAAAACAGTGAACCCACCAGAAAAAATATATTTTTTTTAATTTTAGAAAATTTAGATAATTTTTTGAAAATGTTAACTAAAAAGTATTAGAAACGCCGATATCACAAAAACTAAGTAAATATTTTTCGACAAATTCAACAAAATTTATTAGACATAATTTATTTTGTTCACTTATTAAATAAAATTGTGTAGTTTGAATGAAAAATTGGAGTTCAAAATTGAAAGAATGTCTTTAGTGCCATACGAAGTTCACGATGAACCCATTTGTAGTAAATTTTACAAATTTAAATAAATAATGAAATATTTTGTGAGAAGTACAAATTTAGTAAATCTTTATGTTTCTATTGTGTATAATGTTTCCCCGTTTTTTAGTTCATTTAACTAACATACGCAAAGAACAAGTATATACAGCAGTAAGTTCGGCCGAGCCTTAAATACCCACCACCATGAGTCAAATCGTATAGTTTCCTTTGAAATGTAAGGGGGTTTGATGACAGATATTCTCCCAAGCAGAGCAGCTCAACCAGTACACTTTCCGAAGATAAACTTAAAGATTTTACCTATGAAAACTACATTATTTAAATGATTACGAGAAGTAAAATCTGGAAATTTTACATTCAGTTTCGAGCAATTTTCATGATCAGTGCGCCTTCTATACCCTCAATAAGTGAAATCGGTCTATATATAACAGGTTGGCTGATAAGTCTCCGGTCTGACACATAGATGGCGTCGCCAGTATTAAATGCATATTATTTTTATATAGTACTACCCTTCAAATAATTCGTGTCAAAATTTGACGACTGTAAGTCAATTAGTTTGTGAGATAGAGCGTCTTTTGTGAAGCAAATTTTGTTATTGTGAAAAAAATGGAAAAAAAGGAATTTCGTGTTTTGATAAAATACTGTTTTCTGAAGCGAAAAAATACGGTGGAAGCAAAAACTTGGCTTGATAATGAGTTTCCGGACTCTGCCCCAGGGAAATCAACAATAATTGATTGGTATGCAAAATTCAAGCGTTGTGAAATGAGCACGGAGGACGGTGAACGCAGTGGACGCCCCAAAGAGGTGGTTTTCATTACAAAAATCCAGAAAATGATTTTGAATGATCGTAAAATGAAGTTGATCGAGATAGCAGAGGCCTTAAAGATATCAAAGGAACGTGTTGGTCATATCATTCATCAATATTTGGATATGCGGAAGCTCTCTGCAAAATGGGTGCCGCGCCAGCTCACATTTGACCAAAAACAACAACGTGTTGATGATTCTGAGCGGTGCTTGCAGCTGTTAACTCGTAATACGCCCGAGTTTTTCAGTCGATATGTGACAATGGATGAAACATGGCTCCATCACTACACTCCTTAGTCCAACCGACAGTCGGCTGAGTGGACAGCGACCGGTGAACCGTCTCCGAAGCGTGGAAAGACTCAAAAGTCCGCTGGCAAAGTAATTGCCTCTGTTTTTTGGATGCGCATGGAATAATTTTTATCGATTATCTTGAGAAGGGAAAAACCATTAAGAGTGACTATTATATGGCGTTATTGAAGCGTTTGAAGGTCGAAATTGCGGCAAATCGGCCCTATATGAGGAAGAAAAAAGTGTTGTTCCACCAAGACAACGCACCGTGCCACAAGTCATTGAGGACGATGGGAAAAATTCATGAATTGGGCTTCGAATTGCTTCCCCACCCACCGTATTCTCCAGATCTGGCCCCAGCGACTTTTTCTTGTTTTCAGACCTCAAAAGGATGCTCCCAGGGAAAAAATTTGGTTGCAATGAAGAGGTGATCGCCGAAACTGAGGCCTATTTTGAGGCAAAACAGAAGGAGTACTACCAAAATGGTATCAAAAAATTGGAAGGTCGTTATAATCGTTGTATCGCTCTTGAAGGGAACTATGTTGAATAATAAAACCGAATTTTGACAAAAAAAAATTGTTTTTCTTTGTTAGACCGGGGACTTATCAGCCATCCTGTTAGGTCTTACCAAATGGACCGATAAAAACTAAATCCGATATACGTTTTTGTGAGTCTAAAGTACCAGTATATTTACAATTTCAGACAAATCGGATAAAAAACTACAGTTTCTAGGAGTTAAATCGGGAGATCGGATTTTCAATTTCAGGTAAATTGGAAGGTCGTTATAATCGTTGTATCGCTCTTGAAGGGAACTATGTTGAATAATAAAACCGAATTTTGACAAAAAAATTTGTTTTTCTTTGTTAGACCGGGGACTTATCAGCCAACCTGTTAGGTCTTACCAAATGGACCGATAAAAACTAAATCCGATATACGTTTTTGTGAGTCTAAAATACCAGTATATTTACAATTTCAGACAAATCGGATAAAAAACTACAGTTTCTAGGAGTTAAATCGGGAGATCGGTCCATATGGGGGCTATACTAAAACATTGACCGATACCCACCATTTTCGGCGCACCTTTAAAATGTCATGCAAATTGGATAAAAAGTACGGTTTCTATAAGCCCAAGAAGAAAACTCGGGAAATCGGTCTATATGGGGTATATACCAAAACATGGACCAATACACGCCATTTTTGGTACATGTATTTGTGGTCTTACAATACTTCTACATTCCTAATTTTAGGCAAATAGGATAAAAACTACGGTTTCTATAAGCCTAAGAAATAAAATCTGGATATCGGGGATTATATCAAAACATGGACCGATACTCACCATTTTCAGCACACCTCTTAATGGTCCTAAAATACCTCTAGATATCTAATTTCAGGAAAATTGGATAAAAAATATGGTTTCTATAAGCCCACGACCCCAAATCGGGAGGTCAGTTTATATGGGGACCATACCAAAACATGGACCGATGTTCACCAATTTGCGTACACCTCTTTATGGTTCTAAAATACGTCCAGATTTTCAATTTCAGGTAGATTGAATAAAAACTGCAGATTCTAGAAGCCCAAGAAGTAAAAACGGGAGATCGGTCTATATGGGGACTATACCAAAACATTGGCCGGTACTCACAATTTTTGGCGCACGTCTTTACGGTCCGAAAATATCTCTAGATTTCCAATTTCAAGCAAATTGGATAAAAAATATGGTTTCTATAAACCCAAGAAATAAAATCGGGAGATCCGTCTATATGGGGGCTATACCAAAACATGGACCGATACCCACCATTTTTGGCCCACCTCTTTATGGTCATAAACTACCTCTAGATTTCCAATTTCTGGCAAATTGGATACAAATTACGATTTCTATAAGCCCAAGACCCAAAATCGGGAAGTCGGTTTATATGGGGACTATATGAAAACCTGGATTGATGTAGACCATCTTCGAACTTGACCTGCCTGCAGACATAAGACAAGTTTGTGCAAAATTTCAGCACGATTGCTTCATTATTGAAGACTGTAACGTGATTACAACAGGCAGACGGACATGGTTTATCGTCTTAGAATTTCTCCCTGATCAAGAATATATATATATATATATATATATATATATATATATATATATATATATATATATATATATATATATATATATATATATATATATATATATATATATATATATATATATATATATATATATATATATATATATATATATATATATATATATATATATATATATATATATATATATATATATATATATATATATATATATATATATATATATATATATATATATATATATATATATATATATATATATATATATATATATATATATATATATATATATATATATATATATATATTATATAGTCGGAAATCGATATTTCGATGTGCTACAAACGGAATGACAAACTTCTTATACCCCCGTCACCATTCTATGTTGGTGGGTATAATTATTAGAGTAAAGGAAACTTTCTCCAAACATAATAATTCCATGAACTAAAATAAGGTAAAATTGGCTTTAGTGAAATAGACGTTCACCTTTTCTGTGAGTGCATAAGGAAATGATGGTAATTCACACAATTTATTAAAAATAAGTTCATGTAGACAATTTTAGGTTAGGTTAGGTGGCAGCCCGATGTATGAGGCTCACTTACACTATTCAGTCAATTGTGAACTTCTCTCTTATCACTGAGTGCTGCCCGATTCCATGTTAAGCTCAATGACAAGGGACCTCCTTTTTATAGCCGAGTCCGAACGGCGTTCCACATTGCAGTGAAACCACTTAGAGAAGCTTTGAAACCCTCAGAAATGTCACCAGCATTACTGAGGTGGGATAATCCACCGCTGAAAAACTTTTTGGTGTTCGGTCGAAGCAGGAATCGAACCCACGACCTTGTGTATGCAAGGCGGGCATGCTAACCATTGCACCACGGTGGCTCCCTAACCTAACCTAACATGTAGACAATTTTAAGAAGTAATTTACATTAACGGGTTTGCAAATCAAAACTGGACCGATAAGGCATCAGCCGGACGCTGGACATTAAGACCTAAATCGATGAGACAAAATCGATTGGTTGGAATATTTTCGACTATGCAAGGTTCAAAATGGTCCACATATGCATTTATAACACCAAATAGACCTCATATTAATCTGAAAATTGAGATTTCAATTATTTGGAAGGTAAATTATTTCTTTGATTTCCTTGAAACAAATAATACATTATAATATTATGCTACATATCCCATACTTACAACATCAATTTTAAGGAACAGCTTACCTGGAAAAAGGAAGAATGGATTTATATTTTTATCAAAGTATTGAATAAAATTTGAAAGCAATATGGTATATGTAAATAAAATTTTGGAATACACAGTATTTATTAAAAAAATATCAATTAGTAATAGCTAAAGCCAATATCGAAATAAAATATGTAAAAAAGAATATTATACCCTGTACCACCTAGTAGATATAAATTTTCGATACCATATCACATCCGTCAACTGTGTTGGGGCTATATATAAAGGTTTGTCCCAAATACATACATTTAAATATCACTCGATCTGGACCGAATTAGATAGACTTCTACAAAATCTATAGACTCAAAATTTAAGTCGGCTAATGCACTAGGGTGGAGCACAACGTTAGTAAAAAATATGGGAAACATTTAAATCTGAAGCAATTTTAAGGAAACTTCGCCAAAGTTTATTTATGATTGTTCGCTCGATATATATGTATTAGAAGTTTAGGAAAATTAGATTTACAACTTTTCAACTAAGCAGGGGCGATTTTACAAGGAAAATGTTGGTATTTTGAGGATTTTGGTCGAAATCAGAAAAATATATATATGGGAGCTATATCTAAATCTGAGCCGATTTCAATCAAATTTGGCACACATGACTATATTACTAATTGTACTCTTAGTAAAAAATTTCAACTAAATCGGAGCAACAAATTGGCCTCTGTGGTCATATGAGTGTAAATCTGGCGAAAGCTATATATTGGAGATATATCTAAATCTGAACCGATTTCAACCAAATTTGGCACGCATAGCTACAATGCTAATTCTACTCCCTGTGCAAAATTATAACTAAATCGGAGTAAAAGATTGGTCACTGTGGTCATATGAGTGTAAATCGGGCGAACGATATATATGGGAGCTATATCTAAATCTGAACCGATTTCAGTACTCCTAGTGCAAAATTTCAACCAACTTGGGGTAAAACTCTGGCTTCTGGGACCGTATTAGTCCAAGATATATATCGAAATCGTTTCAGATATAAATATTTGTATATAACATAGGAATATACATTTTGATAATAACTCCCAACAAATTTGAAGTAGTTCAGATGGTAAAACAAATTTTGGCCTACATAGTGGTGAAGAGTAGTCAGCCCCGCCCGACTTTAGACTTTACTTACTTGTTATACCCTCCACATTAGGATTGGGGTATATTAACTTTGTCATTCCGTTTGTAACACATCGAAATATTGCTCTAAGACCCCATAAAGTATATATATTCTGGGTCGTGGTGAAATTCTGAGTCGATCTGAGCATGTCAGTCCGTCCGTCAGTCCGTCCGTCTGTTGAAATCACGCTAACTACCGAACGGAACAAGCTATCGACTTGAAACTTGGCACAAGTAGTTGTTATGGATGTAGGTCAGATGGTGTTGCAAATGGGCCATATCGATCCACTTTTACGTATGGTCCCCATATAAACGGTCCCCCAAATTTGACTTTCGAGGCTTCTAAGAGAAGCAAAGTTCATCCGATCCGGCTGAAATTTGGTACATGGTGTTAGTATATGGTCTCTAACAACCATGCAAAAATTCGTCCACATCGGTCCATAATTATATATAGCCTCCATATAAACCGATTCCCCGATTTGGCTTGCGAGGCCTCTAAGAGAAGCAAATTTCATCCGATCCGGCTGAAATTTGGTACATGGTGTTAGTATATGGTCTCTAACAACCATGCAAAAATTCGTCCACATCGGTCCATAATTATATATAGCCTCCATATAAACCGATTCCCCGATTTGGCTTGCGAGGCCTCTAAGAGACGCAAATTTCATCTGATCCGGCTGAAATTTGGTACATGGCGTTAGTATATGGTCTCTAACCACCATACAAAAATTGGTCCACATCGGTCCATAATTATATATAGCCCCCATATAAACCGATCCCCCGATTTGGCTTGCGAGGCATCTAAGAGAATCAAATTTCATCTGATCCGGCTGAAATTTGGTACATGGTGTTAGTATATGGTCTCTAACAACCATGCAAAAAGTGGTCCACATCGGTTCATAATTATATATAGCCCCATATAAACCGATCTTCAGATTTGACCTCCGCAGCCCCTTGGAAGACCTAAATTCATCTGATTCAGTTGATTTTTGGTACGCGGTGTTAATATATGACCTCAAACACCTATACAAAAATTGGTCGATATCGGTTCATAATTATATATTGGCCCCATATAAACCGATCCCCAGAATTGACCTCCGGAGCCCTTTGGAAGAGCAAAAATCTTCCCATTCGGTTGAAATTTGGTACGTGATGTTAGTATATGGTATCCAACAACCATGCAGGAATTGGTTCCTATCAGTCCATAATTATATATAGCTCCCATATAAACCGATCCCCAGATTTGACCTCCGGACCCTTTTGGAGAAGCAAAATTCATATGATCTGGTTGAAATTTGGTACGTGGTGGTAGTATATGATATTTAACAACCATGAAAAAAGAGTCCATAATCATATATAGCCATATCAGTCCATAATCATATATAGCCCCCATATAAACCGATCCCGAGATTTGGTTTTGGAGCCTCTTGGAGGAGCAAATTTCATCCGATTCAGTTGAAATTTGGTACATTGTACTGCTATATGGCCGTTACCAACCATGCCTAACTAGGTTCATATCGGTCTATAGTTATATATAGCCGTCAGACAAATCGATCCCCAATCACACAAAATTTGGTCCATATCAATAATTGTATGTAGCCCCCATATTTCGATTCTGGCTCCCTACGTACCATATACCACGTATGGACTAACTCACAATTTTGAAAACGATTTAAGATACCACAACCCAAGTAATTCGAATGTGGATGACAGTCTTTCGTAGAAGTTTCTACGCAATCCATGGTGGAGGGTACCTAAGATTCGGCCTGGCCGAACTTACGGCCGTTCATACTTGTTTTTTTACTAATATTGTGTTTCATCCTGGGGCATTAGCCGACTGAAATTTTAAGTCTACAGTTACAGGAAATCTAACAAATTTTGTCCACATCGAGTCAAATTTAAATTTATGTATTTGGGATAAAAATCGTAATATATAGCACCCAACACATTGATATGCTATCGAAAATGTGGATCTATATAGTGGTGCAGGGTATAATATAGTCGGCCCCGCCAGCACTGAAAAAAATATAGTCGTGAGGTTTCATGTCGTATACGAATGCAAATTTTGTTTAGCATAGAAGACGCATTTCTCTAGTAAAGGGTGATACGGTCAAATTTTGGTCAATATAAATTTGACGTATTTCTTTCAATTTTGCATTTAAAAAACCTGAACACCCCTCATTTTGAAGGTGTGTGTGTGTAGAATATTGCTCCTATTTTCATTTTGGAATTCACTCTTCAGTTGTCAAAATGCCGTCCAAGCAAGAAGAGCAGCGTATCAAAATTTTGCTCGCGCATCGCGAAAATCCGAGCTACTCTCACGCAAAGCTGGCAAAATCGCTAAAAGTTTCCAAATCAACCGTTACAAATCTAATTAAAGTGTTTGGGGAACGTTTATCGACAGCCAGGAAGTCTGGATCGGGGGGAAATCGAAAACCGGAAGCCGCTGAGACGACAAAGAGAGTTGCCGGTAGTTTCAAGCGAAACCCTAACATCTCTCTCCGAGATGCCGCAAATAAGTTGGTTGTATCGTCTACAACCGTGCATCGAGCCAAAAAACGAGCCGGACTATCGACTTACAAGAAGGTAGTGACTCCAAATCGCGATGATAAACAAAATACGACGGCCAAAGCGCGATCCCGGAGGCTGTACACGACGATGCTGACGAAGTTTGACTGCGTGGTAATGGACGACGAAACCTACGTCAAAGCCGACTACAAGCAGCTTCCGGGACAGGAGTTTTATACGTCAAAAGGAAGGGAAAAGGTAGCAGATATTTTCAAGCACATAAAACTGTCAAAGTTCGCAAAGAAATATCTGGTTTGGCAAGCCATCTGTACCTGTGGCTTGGAAAGCGGCATTTTCCGGGACTGTCAACCAAGAAATTTACGTGAAAGAGTGTTTGAATAAACGTCTGCTGCCTTTCCTGAAGAAACACGGTTGTTCCGTACTGTTTTGGCCGGATTTGACATCTTGCCATTACGGTAAAAAGGCCATGGAGTGGTACGCCGCCAACAATGTGCAGGTGGTTCCCAAGGACAAGAACCCTCCCAACACGCCAGAGCTCAGCCTAATTGAGAAATACTGGGATATTGTCAAGCGGAAGAAGACCAAAAAGACTGCTAAGGACGAGCAGCAGTTAAAGGCAAACTAGCTTTCTGCGGCGAAAAAGGTGGACAAGGTTGCTGTACAAAATCTGATGGCAGGTGTGAAGCGTGAGGCCCGGCAATTCGGATTTGGAAAAGCGAAAGCCTAACTGAATATTTTTCCTGAATTTTATACTAATTGAACTTGAAGACGAAATTTAATTTACCGATTTATACGCGTTTTCCCTTGAGCAAATTTTGACCGTATCACCCTTTATAAAGTTTTTTTTAAAGAAAAAATGTTTGGACAAATGCCAACTTGACTTTACTAATTCAGAAAAATTCTTTAAATTTAATGAAATCGTCTTTAAATTTATTGTCTTTTTGCATGTTGACTACAAAGTAAAAAATCATTCAAATATAGGACATGTTTTTCAACACCTTATTTTAAAGAGGTTTTTTACTTGAAACATAGCATAATTTCTACTGGAATTCGAGTCTGAATTTGGAAAGTAAAGTTTTCGTTAATTCGTGTTTAAAGGACTTTGATAGCATATGAAGGAAAAAGCTGGAAAAACGAAAAATTAAAGTTTGCTTCCTAGAAGCAAGTACACAAAACCCACATTTAAAAGGGAATTGTGTCTTAAAAGTATCCTTACTTGTATTCCCTTCTTCTTTGGTTCGGAATCAATACCAAACTTTTTAAAGTAAAGACAAAATCTTTGGAAATGGGCATGCTTTTTTTTTCAGTGCACATACTCGTATGGCACACCTATTTATGGACCAAAATACTTGTGGTGTCGAGATACTCATGATATCAAAACTGTGGTTGGTTTATATCGGGCTATATCAATACTTGGACTGATATAGCTAATCTTCGAACTAGACTTTTATACAGACGAAAAGGTAATCTTTATCAGATTTCATAACCATAGCTTCATTATTGAAAGCTTCAAAATGATGGACAGACGGATATCATAATATTGAAAAAAAAAAAATACTATCGTTAGGCCAAGGATTTCATGCCCTTAAACTACATATGCGAATTTTGCTTAGCATAGAAGATGCATTTTTGTACTAAAAAATATAGTTAAGTCTTCTTCGTCCGTTTAGATTTAAAGCTAGATAATTCCCAATAAATGCCTTTGTTTTTCTTAATGGAAGGCCAAACTCTTTGAATCCAAGTAAACTTTCTTAAGTGTATAATTATATACTAGAATATTAGATATCTGATATAACCCCCTATGGTACGTTTCATCACATCCACCTGAAACTCTTTGTGTTCAGTTTATGGCCTCTAATGTTCATAACAAGGACGATTTGAAAATATCCGCAAAAAAATATATACAAATGTTCCCGTATTATAACCCTTTGGTAGATGCGTTATGTTTTCACCTTCTTCAACCAGACGATGGCTCGAATGAAAACCAAAACGGAAGCAAAGCAACCAATATCACCTAAGAAAAAAAAAATTAAAGCAATGTAGCAATTTGTATGCTTAACATAAACGAATTTTAACGATATGTGAAATGATATTTTCTTTCACTTGTACCCACCTTCTAGCGCCGTGCAAATCAGCGTAACCTTTCGCTTAATAATGTCATATACATATTTGAGGGGAAAAATATACTTGCAAGAATGGCATTTTTTTTTGCACACTAACTTTAATGTCTCATTTTCTGTTTCATTTGAGGTGGTGTAGATAGACACACACACACACACATACACACTTCAAAGGTGAAAAATTAACCCCGCTTCCTTATAACCAACCCCATTTTTGTTTTGGCACAACATTTAGGCAAAGATAAAATCAAGAGTCCTCTACCCCCCCTCTAAAATATCTTATGATTCGATGGTCTTGAAATTGTCGACACATACCAGAAAATCATTAACTTTTGCCAAAGGCCATACGATATATGTGTTTATGGGCTTTAAATAAATAAATTTAGAAAGACAACCTCATTGCTTTTTTTTTTGCCGTCGTTGTTTTTCCTCATCCTGGCAAAATGAAATTATTGAAATTCCGCATATAAATTTAAAAATTGTTCCACCACGTATAGCTTCCAATGTTGAAATTAATCGAATAAATCTTTGTATGGGTGGGAATGGGGGCAATTAACTGGGGGCTATATTTGCCCAATGATTGGAAGCTATTTGATAAACAAATTGAAGATAATATTCCACATTTTGTGTGACAATAAATTTTTGCAGACCCCCCGCTTTTTATATTAAATAAATGCGGTAAATTTAGGTGACAGCTATTAAGCCATAGATTTAACAAACAAAATTAAAAACAATTAAATTTTGTATATATGTAAGAATTATATTTCACAGGATGCATATTTATAGAGTACTTAATGGATGAGAGAATTAATGAAAAAAGTGAATTAAGTTCAACTTCATTAATATGTTTCAATATATACAAAATTGGGAAAACATTGACAAGTTATTGTTTGTGTTTTTTAGTCTTTTAAACTGATGCAATATTAAACCTACTTTTATTGGGAACAATTTATTTGGTTTTAATTTTATTATTTCAACTGACTCGGATGAAATTTGCTCCTCCAAGTGGCCCCAAAACCAAATCTCGGGATCGGTTTAAAGGGCTATACGGTCAAAATTTGGTCAAGGGAAAACGCGTGTAAATCGGTGAAATCGTTTATTTAAAAAATCAAATTAAATTTCTTTTTCAAGTTCAATTAGTATAAAATTCAGGAAAAATATTCAGTTAGGCTTTCACTTTTCCAAATCCGAATTGCCGGGCCTCACGCTTGACACCTGCTATCAGATTTTGTACAGCCACCTTGTCCACCTTCTTCGCCGCAGAAAGCCAGTTTGCCTTGAACTGCTGCTCGTCCTTAGCAGTTTTTATACCTTTCACCACTACTGTGGTACAGGGTATAATAAGTTTGTGCATTTGTATGTAACGCCAAGAAGGAGTAATCATAGACCAACCTTTTAGTATACGGATCGGCTTAGAATTAAATTCTGAGTCGATTTAGCGAAGTCCGTCTGTCTGTCCGTCTGTCTGTCTGTTGATGTATTTTTGTGTGCAAAGTACAGCTCGCAGTTTTAGTCCGATTGTCCTAAAATTTGGTATAGGGTCCTGTTTCGGCTCAAAGACGATCCCTATTGATTTTGGAAAAAATCGGTTCAGATTTAGATATAGCTGCCATATATATTTTTCACCGATCTGGTCATAAATGGCGTGTATATCAACCGATCTTCCTCAAATTCCGTACATCCGAATATTTCATGAGTCTCGAAAAACTTGCAAAATATCAGCAAAATCGGTTCAGATTTAGATATAGCTCCCATATATAGCTTTCGCCCGATTTACACTCATTTGCCCACACAGGCCAATTTTTTGCTGCGATTTAGTTGAAATTTTGCATAGGGAGTAGAATTAGCATTGTAGCTACACTGAAAAAACAGTGAACCCACCAGGAAGAAAACTTTCGGTTAATTTTAGAAAATTTTGAATATTTGTAGAAAATTTTAACTAAACAGTATTACAAACGTTGGCATCACGCCGATGTCATCAAATAAGTAAATATTTTTCGACAAATTCAAGAAAATTTATTAGACATAACTAAGTTTTTTCACTTGTTAAAGAAAATTTTGTAGTTGGAAGGAAAAACTTGGAGTTCAAAATTGCAAGAATGTCTTTAGTGACATACGAAGTTCATGATGGACGCATTTTTGGTAAAATTTACAAAGTTAAAGAAATTCTGAACTATTTTGTGGAAGACACGAATTTAGTTAATCTTTATGCTTCATTTGAGTATATTTTTTCCTCAGTTTTAGTTAATTTAACTAACGTACACAAAAAATTATTAGAGTAAAGGAAACTTTCTCCAAACATAATAATTCTATGAACTAAAATAAAGTTAAATTGGCTTTAGTGAAATAGAGAGTTCACTTTTTTTGAGTGTATGCGTGCCAAATTTGGTTGAAATCGGTTCAGATTTAGATATAGCTCCCATATATAGCTTTCGCCCGATTTACACTCATATGACCACAGAGGCCAATTTTTTGCTCCGATTTAGTTGAAATTTTACACAGGGAGTAGAATTAGCATTCTAGCTATGCTTGCCAAATTTGGTTGAAATCGGTTCAGATTTAGATATAGCTCCCATATATATGTTTTTCTGATTTCCACAAAAATGGTCAAAATACCAACATTTTCCTTGTAAAATCGCCACTGCTTAGTCGAAAAGTTGTAAATATGACTCTAATTTTCCTAAACTTCTTATACATATATATCGAGCGATAAATCATAAATAAACTTTTTCGAAGTTTCCTTAAAATTGCTTCAGATTTAAACGTTTCTCATATTTTTTTACTAAAATTATGTTCCACCCTAGTGCATGAGCCAACTTAAATTTTGAGTCTATAGATTTTGTAAAAGTCTATCAAATTCTGTCCAAATCGAGTGATATTTAAATGTATGTATTTGGGACAAACCTTTATGTATAGCCCCCAACACATTTGACGGATGTGATATTGTATCGAAAATTTAGATCAACAAAGTGGTGCAGGCAGTGTTGCCAACTCCTCAAGGCCAAAAAGCACCAAAAAAATATTATAAATATTATAACATACCACCTTCCACCCCAAAATCGAAAATTAAATGCTCTACTAAAAAAAAAGAAAAGAAAAAAAAACCTTCCAAAGATGTATTATAGAACTTTTGTGAATTGAATTTCAAGTTAAGTTAATTTTAGCCGCTGAAATAGTCATTTTTTCACAATTACTTTTCTTTAATAAATCATTTTAAGGAATACAAACTTTGTGCAAATTTGTTCTTGGCTATTCCCCATCAAGTTATAATAAACTTTGCAGCAAATATGCATAATTTTAAGCCCATTTTTACTGATATAGTTTTCACTTTAGCGGCAAAACTCAAATTTAGTACTCACTATTATGAACCGCTATTCAAGTATTGACCTTGATCAGTTTTAATGATTTCGTCCAATTCATTTTGATCAGTGATGTTTTTCAACTTTCAAAATATTATGGAAGGAATCTATTGCTTATTTCAGTTGTGCGTGCTTTTGTGGATTTAATACAAACGTTTTTAATGACATCTTTACCAAATTCAAAAATTCGACACTCATCGCTCGACTTTCCTACAGAATACCCTAAATAACAATATTAATTAAAAAATAATCAATACCAACTTCATAACAATCAAATTCTATATTTGGCAATAAATTTGAGTTTCTTCGGCTCTTGAAAGTCTAATCAAAATTTTTATATCAATTAAACTTTATACTGTTCAAAATAAAAAAGCACCAAAAGCACTAAATGAAAATGCCAGAAAGCACCAAGTTGGTGCTTTTTTTGAAAGACACCAAAAAGGCAATTTGGTGCTTTTTGGAAATCAAAAAGCACTAAATTTGGTGCTAAAAGCACCAAATTGGCAACACTGGGTGCAGGGTATAATATAGTCGGCCCCGCCCGACTTTAGACTTTCCTTACTTGTTTTTGACTTCTTTAGGTTCCGCTTGACAATAGCCCAGCATTTCCACATTGGGCGAAGCTCTGGCGTGTTGGGAGGGTTCTTGTCCTTGGGAACCACATGCACGTTGTAGGCGGCGTACCACTCCATGGCCTTTTTACCGTAATGGCAAGATGCCAAATCCGGCCAAAACAGTACGGAACAACCGTGTTTCTACAGGAAATGCAGCAGACGTTTATTCAAACACTCTTTTACGTAAATTTCTTAGTTGACAGTCCCGGAAGCTATGAAAATGCTTCTTTTCAAGCCACAGGTACAGATGGCTTGCAGAACCAGATATTTCTTTGCGAACTTTGACAGTTTTATGTGCTTGAAAATATCTGCTACATTTTCCCTTCCTTTTGTCGTATAAAACTCCTGTCCCGGAAGCTGCTTGTAGTCGGCTTTGACGTAGGTTTCGTCGTCCATTACCACGCAGTCAAACTTCGTCAGCATCGTCGTGTATAGCCTCCGGAATCGCGCTTTGGCCGTCGTAATTTGTTTATCATCGCGATTTGGAGTCACTACCTTCTTATAAGTCGATAGTCCGGCTCGTTTTTTGGCTCGATGCACGGTTGTAGACGATACACCCAGCTTATTTGCGGCACCTCGGAGAGAGAGGTTAGGGTTTCGCTTGAAACTACCGGCAACTCTCTTTGTCGTCTCAGCGGCTTCCGGTTTTTTCCCCCCGATCCAGATTTCCCCCCGATCCAGACTTCCTGGCTGTCGACAAACGTTCCCCAAACACTTTAATTACATTTGTAACGGTTGATTTGGCAACTCTTAGCGATTTTGCCAGCTTTGCGTGCGAGTAGCTCGGATTTTCGCGATGCGCGAGCAAAATTTTGATACGCTGGTCTTCTTGCTTGGACGGCATTTTGACAACTGAAGAGTGAATTCCAAAATCAAAATAGGAGCAACATTCTACACACACACACACACCTTCAATAAGTGGGGTGTTCAGGTTTGTTAAATGCAAAATTGAAAGAAATACGTCAAGTTTATATTGACCAAATTTTGACCGTATCACCCTTTAGAGACCATATACTTACCTCATGTCCCAAATTTCAGCCGGATCGCATGAAATTTGCTTCCCTTAGTGGCTCCGCGAGGAAAATCTGGGGATCGGTTGATATGGGGGCTATATATAATTGTGGACCGATGTGGACCAATTTTTGCATGGTTGTTAGAGACCATATACTAACACCATGTACCAAAATTCAGCCGGATCGGATGAAATTTGCTTCTCTTAGAGGCTCCGCAAGCCAAATCTGGGGATCGGTTTATATGGGGGCTATATATAATTATGGACCGATGTGGAACAATTTTTGCATGGTTGTTAGAGACCATATACTAACACCATGTACCAAAATTCAGACGGATGGGATAAAATTCGCTTCTCTTAGAGGCTCCGCAAGCCAAATCTGGGGATCGGTTTATATGGGGGCTATATATAATTATGGACCGATGTGGAACAATTTTTGCATAGTACACGCAAAGAAAATTTCATTAAAATTGAGCCAACGACAAATTTTCATTGATATAACGAAACATTTTTATTAATACAATGAAAATATTCGTTAATAGTACGAAATGTTACGTTGATTAACAGAAAATTCGTAATAATAACGAAATTTTTCGTTGTATTAACGAATTTGTTTCATTGGCTCACTTTTAATGACACATTTCGTTAATATAACGAAACTTTTTCTACCAGTGTAATTAGAGACCATATACTAATACCACGTACCAAATTTCAGCCGAATCGGATGAAATTTGCTTCTCTTAAAGGATCCGCAAGCCAAAATTGGGGGTCCGTTTATATGGGGGCTAACGTAAAAGTGGACCGATATGGCCCATTTGCAATACCATTCGACCTACATCAATAACAACTACTTGTGCCAAGTTTCAAGTCGATAGCTTGTTTCGTTCGGAATTTAGCGTGATTTCAACAGACGGACGGACAAGCTTAGATCGACTCAGAATTTCACCACGACCCAGAATATCTATATATACTTTATGGGGTCTTAGAGCAATATTTCGATGTGTTACAAACGGAATGACAAAGTTTATATACCCCCCATCCTATGGTGGATTGTATAAAAAATATATATGGAAGTAATATTAATAAAAAATTTATAAAATTTTCTATAGAAATGAAATTTGGACAAAATTTTCTTTAGAAATAATATGTTTTTATAGAAACAAAATTTTGCAAAATAATATTTGTTCTGTTTGGTAGTTTTTTGATAAAATGTTCTCCAAATTTTGGTGCTTCTAGAGCATAAATTTTTAGCTATTATATTTTTGTTAATTAGCTGGCACATGTTTCGTGTTTTGTTTCACTGTCAAATATCTTTAGTTTTGTCAATAATTTTACCATGAATCGCCTTACATAAGAACATCGTTTGCAAATTATTGAATTTTATTGTGAAAATGCGGACTGTGTTAAGAAAGTTCATCTGCACCGTACGCCACACAGCACGCGTAACAATGGAGTTATTGAGAGGCGTCTTCGCTGAACATTTCATTTCATGTTCGGAACCGGTTAACTGGCCGCCTAGATAGTGCGATTCAACGCATTTAGACAATTTTTTGCGGGGCTTTGCTACAGCTCATGGCTCATGTCTACCATGTCTGGCTGGGAAAGATAAAGATTAAAGGAGATTAATTCCTATATGCTTTCTCTATTAAGAGTTAGCATAAATGAACCAAATTCAGATATCTTTCTCAGACATATCTGTACTAAAAACTGTGCAAGAGTTCCTTCCGCCGAATGGAAACATAGACAGTCCGGCGTGTATTGGTTTGTATATGGCATTTTCTTTTCAATGACTCTATTGATCAAGTTCCTTAATCTTCTTTGACCATAAACCTCAGATAATAATTAATTGTAAATTAAGATCATGCATTTTGACGCTAATCGCATGTTTCGGTATCAGGCTAACTTAAAAATTAATATATAATAAATTCTAATTACGATTTCATTCAAACAAACAATCATCTAGTCTCTAACTTGTTAATGCCTTGTTGGAATTTTACAAACCCAAATACTAACTATAATGGTGAAGTACAGTTTATGATTTTACTTTTATTCACTGTACCTTCCTTATAATAGAACGAATGAAATATTATCAGAGAAGCAAGAACAAAGCCAAATACAAAATAAAATAATAAATTTATTAATTCATTTGCAAACTTAGCTTCACCTGTTCAGCATGCTATGGGAGAACTCAAATAGCGTTTCAGGCAAATATAAAAAGAAGTCACAAATAACTAAGAATGCGCTAATAACTAAGCTCGTACTACTCGTATAGCCAAAAACGTATACAAATAATACCAAATTAAAGCCTTAAGGGTTCAGTTTGCATGTGTATGAATGAAATATATAATTTTTCACCACGCTTTTCATATCCCCATGGAAGGGACTTATGTGCCACGAAATGTTATACGTACACGTGTAACAAAATAAAAAAAAAAATAAAAGATTTTCATGAATACTTCTTAATAGAGCTAAGGTAATATGAACATAGGCATTGTGCCTACACCTTCGATAAGTGTTGTGCGATTGGAGGTGTAAAAAGATAAATCTTTGAAAATGATGATATTTCAAAGAAACTTTGAATATTCGAAAAACATTTATTTTAAAACGCTTTCAGAGAATAAAAATAAAATTAAAATTCATAAGAACTTAAAATTAATAATGTATTTACTTCGAATGATTGAACCTGTGTCATTTTGTTATTTCATTTCCATTGAAGTTCGTATGAGAAAGTTTTTCAAATTCTGAAAATTATCAGTTATTCCGAGAGTGAAAATGGAAACAAGTAAATACGGCCAAAAGTTCGGCCAGGCCGAATTATATGTTCTCGCCATCATGGATTGCGCACAAAATTCCACTAACGACTGTTATCCACAATCGAATTACTTAGTTTGTAGTAACAGTTACCGATGGCTAGGTATCTTAAGCCTTCTTCGTAAGTCAAATCTGGAGTCAAATCTGAATCGATTTTAACAAAATTTTGAAAACGTCGCAAGAATGATAATTCTACATCTCTCTGGGCTAAAGGTATACAAGCACTGAAAAAAATATTTACGCTATATTAAATATTAAGCAACCTAAATTTTAGGATGTGCAATTTATAAAATATTAAGGCCACAGTTCTTTAAAATAACAAAATTTTAATTAAATTAAAGTTTATAATCTTTGTTTCAAATTTTTTTTTCATTAAATTTAGGAAAAAATCATGGAAATTTGCGTACCTCCGTTATAGTCGCATATTTTAAAACTAACGCAAATTTTCCTTATAATAAAGACATACTGTTTTGATTTAAAGAAATCGTCCTAAAATAGCTTTAGTAATATACGGCGAAAAGAGAATGAAAAATCGATAAATGAGATCTGTATCCTAATATTAATTTTATTGATACTAGATTTAAAGCCACATAAGTCGCTAAAAAATGCCTTTATTGTAAAGAAGCCACATCTTTGGCTCGGAATCAATACCAAAATCCTTAACGAAAATTTTTGGATCCAAGTAAACATTTTTTTTTTTTTTGAGTGTGGGACCTATATCTAAATCTGTACCGATTTCAACAAAATTTGGCTCACGTTATCAAATGCACTCCTTGAAACTCTGGCCACTCGGGCCATACATACACTGAAGAGATGTTGTCTGCTTAAAATACGAATCTGAAATTTGCTTAGCATAGAAGACGGATTTCTCCGATATTAAATTTTTTTTCTTGACAAAAATCGAAATTTTTTCAATGAAGTCGTTTTTCCTTAAAAATTAGTGATTTTTTTTTAAACATGGGTACCTTGACATGAGAGAAAATTGTGTTTCACTACGGTCAAAATGCCTTTAATAGTTCTGAAAAAATCTTCAAAATTATTGAAATTGTCTTTATGTTTGTTGTCTTGATTACAAATCAAGACGGCCAGGCCGAAGCTTATGTACCCTCCACCATGGATTGCGTAGAAACTTCTTCTAAACACTGCCATCCACAATCGAATTACTTAAGTTGCGGTAACGCTTGTCGATATCTGTAAGTCTGTCTAAATTGTCTGTAAGTCCACACGTGGTTATATTAAATCAAAAAAGATCGATCAAATACGTATATAATACAGTTGTACAATAAACATAAAATTTTAACAAAATTTTCTATAGTAATAAAATTTTCACAAAATTTTTTGTAGAAATAAAATTTGTAAAAAATTTTCTATAGAAATAAAATTTTGACAAAATTTTCTACAGAAATAAAATTTTAAAAAAATTTTATATAGAAATAAAATTTTAACAAAATTTTCTATAGAAATAAAATTTTGACAAAATTTTCTATAGAAATAAATTTTAACAAAAATTTTCTATAGAATAAAATTTTAACAAATTTTTCCAATTGAAATAAAATTTTAACAAAATTTTCTATAGAAATAAAATTTTGACAAAATTTTCTATAGAAATAAAATTTTGACACAATTTTCTATAGAAATAAAATTTTGGTAGAATTTTTTTTTGGCTCGAGTGGCAACCATGATTATGAACCGAATAAAATTTTAACAAAATTTTCTATAGAAATAAAATTTTAACAAAATTTTCTATAGAAATAAAATTTTGACAATGATGAAAATTTGATTATGAACCGAATAAAATATTAACAAAATTTTCTATAGAAATAAAATTTTGACAAAATTTTCTATAGAAATAAAATTTTGGTAGATTATTTTTGGCTCGAGTGGCAAACATGATTATGAACCGATATGGACCAATTTTTGTGTGATTGGAGATCGGCTATATATAACTATAGACCGATATGGACCAATTTTGGTATGGTTGTTAGCGGCCATATACTAACACCATGTTCCAAATTAAAACCGGATCGGATGAATTTTGCTTCTCTTGGAGACTTCGCAATCCAAATCTGGGGATCGGTTTATATGAGGGCTATATATAATTATGAACCGATGTGGACCAATTTTTGTATGGTTGTTAGAGACCATATACCAACATCATGTACCAAATTTCAGGCGGATCGGATGAAATTTGCTTCTCTTTGAGGCTCCGCAAGCCAAATCTGGGGATCGGTTTATTTGGGGGCTATATATAATTATGGACCGATGTGGACCAGTTCTTTCACGGTTGGTAGAGACCATATACCAACACCATGTACCAAATTTCAGCCGGATGGGATGAAATTTGCTTCTCTTTGAGGCTCCGCAAGCCAAATCTCGGGATCGGTTTATATGGGGGCTATATATAATTATGAACCGATGTGGACCAATTTTTGCATGGTTGTTAGAGACCATATACCAACACCATGTACTAAATTTCAGCAAGATCGAATGAAATTTGCTTCTCTTTAAGGCTCCGCAAGCCAAATCTGCGGATCGGTTTATATGGGAGCTATATATAATTATGAACCGATGTGGACCAATTTTTGCGTGGTTGTTAGAGACCATATACTAACACCATGTGCCAAATTTCAGCCGGATCGGATGAAATTTGCTTCTCTTAGAGGTCTCGCAAGCCAAATTTGGGGGTCCGTTTATATGGGGGCTATACGTAAAAGTGGACCGATATGGCCCATTTGCAATACCATCTGACCTACATCAATAACAACTACTTGTGCCAAGCTTTTTTCGTTCGCAAGTTAGCGTGATTTCAACAGACGGACGGACGGACGGATGGACGGACGGACGGACATGCTCAGATCGACTCAGAATTTTACCACGACCCAGAATATGTATACTTTATAGGATCTTAGAGCAATATTTTGATTTTGTTACAAACGGAATGACAAAGTTAATATACCCCCCATCCTATGGTGGAGGGTATACAAATCTTTTTCAGTGAGTTAAATAAAAAAGTAGAAAAAATTAAATAAGAAGGTTGCCTTTTATATTTGGAGAGTAGAGATCAAAAATAAATATTAACGTTTGAAAATCGCTTTATTGTTTTCCAAAATGCTCCCCATTAAGATATATGCACATGCATTCTGAACGCATCAACCGCTTCTTCAGGTGAGAGCTTACATTATCGGGGTGGCTTTTCCTGATTTCTTGGAAGACAACTGCAAATGGTAATATACCACTCAGCATTGACTGTTCTGTGTTGTTCTAGTGTTACGATGACATTATGTCCAGTTTTTTCGTATGTTGTCAGAATGATAAGAAAAAGTATTGACTAGCGATGGGCAATACAACGATTGATCGGTCTGTCGGAAAACATTCTCAAATATTTGAAAAAATCACGCATTTATTTTCAGTTACATAATACTTTGCATACCACCGTGGTGCAATCGTAAGCATCCCCGCCTGGCATACAAAGGGTCATGAGTCTAATACGATCGACCGAACATCTAACAGTTTTTCAGCTATGTGTTATCCACTCTCAATAAAGCTGGTGACATTTCTGAGATTTTCAAAGCTTCTCTAAGTGGTCCTTGATAAGAGCGAGGCCCACCACTTTCGATATCTCAATGGACTGAATTCTCTAAGTGATCCTAAAAGAGCGGGCTGTCACAATACCTAACCTTGTATGACCTACAATTAAAGAAATTATTGCAATTTCCTTGATATAATGAAAATGTTTTCTTATTTTAATGAACTAATATCATTGTCCCAATTCCAATTAAATATTCTTTGAGTGTACCTTAAATAAAGTGCTCTGTTTGATTGGATTTGGTCAATGGAATCTAAATTCCGAAGATATTAGGGAAATAAGGAAGGACTAATCGAGTTTGAGGGTTTTTATACCCACCACCTATTTAGATTGGTGACGGGGGTATAATAAGTTTGTCATTCCGTTTGTAACACATCGAAATATCGATTTCCGACTATATAAAGTATATATATATATATATATATATATATATATATATATATATATATATATATATATATATATATATATATATATATATATATATATATATATATATATATGTTGTGACAATAAAGAGGTGTGCCAAAAATGGTGCGTATCGGTCCATGTTTTGGTATAGCCCCTATATAGACCGATCTCCCGATTTTACTTCTTGGGTTTATAGAAACCGTAGTTTTTATCAAATTTGCCTGAAATTGGAAATCTGGAGGTATTTTCGAACCATAAATAGGTGTGCCAAAAATTTTGAGTATCGGGTCATGTTTTGGTATGGTCCCCATATTAACCGACCTCCCGATTTCGGGTCTTGGTCTTATAGAAACCGTAGTTTTTATCCAATTTGCCAGAAATTGGAAATCTGGAGGTATTTTCGAACCATAGATAGGTGTGCCAAAAGCGGTGAGTATCGGTCCATGTGTTGGTATGGTCCCCATATAAACCGTCCTCCCGATTTGGGGTCTTGGGCTTATGGAAACCGTAGTTTTAATCCAATTTGTCTGAAATTGGAAATCTAGAGGTATTTTAGGACCATAAGAAGGTGTGCTGAAAATAGTGAGTATCGGTCCATATTTTGGTATAGCCCCCATATAGACCGATTTCCCGATTTTACTTCTTGGGCTTCTAGAATCCGAAGTTTTTATCCTATTTGTCTGAAATTGGAAATCTAGAGGTATTTCCGGGTCATAAAGAGGTGTGCCGAAAACGGTGAGTATCGGTCAATATTTTAGTGTAGCCCGATCTCCGATTTAACTTATTGGGTTTCTAGAAGCCGTAGTTTTTATCCCATTTGCCTGAAATTGTAAATATTCTGGTATTTTAGGCTCACAAAAACGTGTATCGGATTAAGTTTTTATCGGTCCATTTGATAATACCTCCATATAGACCAAATTCACTTCTTGAGGGTATAGAAGGCGCACTGATCATGAAAATTGCTTGAAACTCAATGTAAAATTTCCACATTTTACTTGTCGGGTGAAAATCTAAACATTTAAGATTTCAAATCAAGACGTTATTTTATAATTTTCTTGCACACTTAGAAGAGATGTTGATGATTCCTCTAAAACGCAAACAAAAATGGTTCTTATAAATCGAGAATCTGATATAGTCTTCATAGGTAAAATCTTTAAATTTTAAGGAAGTGTACTGGTTGAACTGCTCTGCTTGATCTGTTCTCAAACCCCCCTGAAATTTCAAAGGAAACCCTAATATTTGATTCATTGTGGTGGGTATTTAAGATTCGGCCAGGCCGAACTTACTGCTGTATATACTGGTTTAAGTTAAAGAAATACATTATTGTCCCACTGTAACCATGTCTACACATTGTTGTGGACATCACATTTTAATGTATTTCGTTGTAGAAATTTTTTATTCATTCGATTTTCGTATAAGCGATATTTTTTGTTTGTTTTTTGGTTCATTCGAAAATCGTTAAGTTGATTTTTAGGCGTCTCGCCGTTACTTTTGGGACAATAAACAACACTTGACGACACAAGGCATACACGCAATCCCCACGCCACGGTGTATGTATGAGTTTACGTTTACGATTTTCTTTGTTTTGGGATTTTGTTATGACTTTCGCTAACATGCTTTTTGGGCAGGGTTTTAGTTTTTGTTTTGAAATGTAAAACAAAGAAACATATTTCAATGAATGTTCACTTTGGGTGGTTTTAGAATGAAGAGTGATTGCTTTAATTGTTTAAAATGATTGAAGAACAAATACTTTCAAGAAATTATTATAAGCATAAAAATTATGAAAGATAATATGAAAGTGCAAAATAAAACTAGGACACTCAATTTATAGAAGACACATTTCTATAAAAAAAAAGGATATACATCCTTAAGTTCGGCCGGGTTGGGTCATAAATACCCATCACCATGAACCAAAGATAATAGTTTCCTTTTAAAACTCATCTTAAGAAAAGCAAAAAAAAAATCTCAATTCTATAGATTTTTACTCTAGAATGACTAAGACATGGACCGGTACACCCACTTGCCTCCAGATTTCCAATTTCAAAAAAGTCGGATAAAAATTGCGATTTATAGAACAATCTACGATATCTCGGGAGATCGGTCTATATAGAAACTACTCCAAAAGATGAACTAATACACACAATATTCGTTACGGCTATTTGTGGGCCTAAAATACCTCTAGATTTTGAATTTCAAGCAAATGAAAAAAAAACCATTGCGATGTCTGGAAGCCCATGCAGTCAAATCGCGAGATTGGTCTAAATAGAATCTATACCAAACCGTGGACTGATTAACACCATATTCGGCACGGTTACTTATGGACATGAAATACCTCTAGATTCCAAAACATGTACCGATACACACCATATTCGAGCCTAAAATACCACTAGATTTTGAATTTCATTCAAGTCGATTTCTGAAGCCCATGAAGTAAAATCAGGATATCTGTATATATAGGGGCTATACTAAAACATGGGGTGATAAACACCATATTCGGCAAGGTTATTTGTGGACATAAAGTACTCACAAAAAATATTTTTCGTCTTCAATCACGGAATAAATTGAACCAATTAATTTTTAATTGAAATGTCTTCAATCACAGAAATGATAGTATCAATTAAAAAATTTATTGAAAGTCAATTAAAAAATTAATTAATACAATTAATTTTTGAGATTGATTTTTGCTTCAATTAACAAATTTGTTGTATATTAGATTAAAACAAGTAAGGAAAGTCTAAAGTCGGGCGGGGCCGACTATATTATACCCTGCACCACTTTGTAGATCTAAATTTTCGATACCATATCACATCCGTCAAATGTGTTGGGGGCTATATATAAAGGTTTGTCCCAAATACATCATCTAAATATCGCTCGATTTGGACAGAATTTGATAGACTTTTACAAAATCTATAGACTCAAAATTTAAGTTGGCTAATGCACTAGGGTGGAATACAATTTTAGTAAAAAATAATACCCTGTTCCACAGTGTGGCGCAGGGTATAACAAAGAAAATGTTGGTGTTTTGACAATTTTTGTGGAAATCAGAAAAACATATATATGGGAGCTATATCTAAATCTGAACCGATTTCAACCAAATTTGGCACACATGACTATGCAAGCAATTGTACTCCTTGTGTAAAATTGCAAGCTAATCGGGATAAAACTCTGGCTTCTGGGTTCATATAAGTGCATATCGGGCGAAAGATATATATGGGAGCTATATCTAAATCTGAATCGATTTCAACCAAATTTGGCACGTATAGCTACAATGCTAAATCTACTCCCTGTGCAACCGAATTGGGCCAAATCTCTGGCTTTTAGGACCATATTAGTCCAAATCGGGCGAAAGATATATATGGGAGCTATATCTAAATCTGAACCGATTTCAATCAAATTTTGCACACTTGACTATACTACTAATTGTACTCCTAGTGCAAAATTTCAACCAAATTCGGCCACAAATCAGGCTTCTGGGGCCATATAAGTCCATATCGGGCGAAAGATATATATGGGAGCTATATCTAAATCTGAACCGAAAAAAATTTTGCACATACGACTATACGACTAAGTGTTATGTTTGTACAAAATTTCAAGCAAATCGGTAAAAAATCTGGCTGTTGGGTCCATATTAGTGCATATCGGGCAAAAGATATATATGGGAGCTATATCTAAATCTGAACCGATTTCTTCCAAAATCAATAGGGTTCTATTCTGTCGCAAATTAGGAACATGTGCCAAATTTGAAGGCGATTGGGCTTAAATGGCGACCTATACTTTGATCACAAAAATGTGTTCACAGACAGACGGACGGACGGAGGGACGGACGGACGGACAGACGGACATGGTTATATCGACTCAGGGACCCACCCTGAGCATTATTGCCAAAGACACCATGTGTCTATCGCGTCTCCTTCTGAGTGTTACAAAAATATGCACTAACTTATAATACCCTGTTCCACAGTGTGTCGCGGGTATAAAGATCCAAATGCCACCAAGTATCACAATGGTAAACTTTGGGTGACCTTTAGGCCGATAGCCTTTAACTGTTAGCGCCCGTATAAATAAGTTTATTATAATTTGTAATTATAATAAATAAGGTAATAAATAAATATATTAATTTTGGTGCACTTTTGAAAAACTTTCGAATTTGTAGTATTATGATCCTCTCTTATACATCCCATATTGATAAACATGCCATTATCCAATTTTCCAAATTGTGTCTCACCATCGGTCGTCATGGTTCAACAGCAATTATCCACCTTCATACCCCCTACAAACATTCGATATTTATCCTCATTTGACGCATTTACATTTTTTTTTTTACATATCAATGTCCCCTTTTTACGCCTCCTTCGACCGGTGCTTTATGGTCCACCCCAAGTGTTATCGGCAATGGCATACAAAATTAATATAAGCACACGCAAATATAATTAAGAAACTGAAGACTCTACAATACCATACTGCATAAATTATGTGGACTTTTATTTTTTTCGAGTTGGTAAAATCGAATAGTGGCATGAATAGGGCCGATAACAACTACCTTTCAACCAAATATCCTAGGCCAATATATAAAAAATATGAATTAAACCACAGAAGAGAAAAAAGAACTTAAATTTGAATTTAGACACACGCAAATTATTGCACAGCAGACATTTAAGAACAACGACAATGACGAGACGACGACGACGACAAGAAAAGCGAAAATCAAACTTGAACCCCAAAGAAAAGCAATCTTATCGTGTCATGAAGCAAAGTTTTCCCATGAGAAATTTCATGCACTGTGGGTACAACAATGCAGAAATGTAATTGTAAACATTTGCTCAGTAATATTTAAACAAGTCCCTGTCTAAAAAGAGTTTCCCCAAAAGTGGCTTGGATACCTACACGGATGAAAAAGACTGTTTTTCATATGTTTGGCTATAAACATTATATGTTTGGAACACAAATTTTTAAACACAATATTTTTGAGTGCAAGCATATAATGTTCATAAACTAGCATAACATGTTTGGGACATATATGTTAATATGTTAGAACATATTATGTTTGGGACATAAAATGTTTGTAAATATAATATGCTTGGATGCAAACATATATTAATTTAGAAATAGCCTATAAACATATATGTGTTTAGTAGCTTAGAGCGCTATTTAACAGGGAGCGATATTGAATTAAGTTGGTGGTTGTTGCTTGTTATTACGAAATTAACATTTTATTTTTCCTTGGGCAATTGATCAGCTACTTCTTTGATCCTTACAAACTGTGTGGTGCGCTGTTCGAATCCCCGTCCGGCAAAAGGTAAAATTAAAATAAAAAAAAATCATACAATTGAATAATTTCTTCTACAATGTTTGTATTGCAGAAAAAGGTGCTAAGAACTAAAAAATCTCGTGGAAGTGAGAAAGATGTGGGGGAATATACAATTGGGCAGAAACAAAATTTTGAGCATTCAGGTCGAAAACCTATGTTGTTAGCACCTATATTACCTGTTTATTTTCATAATTCATTATGAATGTAAATATATAAATAAATAAATAAAATTTTGAGCACAATATTGTTTGGGAGAATTTTTTTTAAGCATATAATATTTTTGGGTGCAAAATGCTTCCAAACATATTATATGTTCACATAATAACATATTGTTTTTTTGAAGACAACATTATTGAATTTGGATGCAAAAATACAAAATGTTTGGAACTTAGATGTTTGGGCAATACCCAAAAATGTATATGCTTGAAGCAAAATATGTTTGGGAGTATATGTTACAGAAGCGATTTTTTGTGAGCGTGTAGTTTGGATCATCTCCAATGAATTTAGAGAAGTATGCCACGAAAGTAATTTGTTGTCTGATCGTTTGCATTGTGTTGGAAGTTAGAAGAAATTTAAAATTGAGCCAATTTTATCAACTCTTAATTATCTTACCTAAATTTTACACTCGAAAAAAATTATGTGATATATTTTATGATACGATATGAGAATGCAGGTTCGAATATCACCAGCGGCTGATTCATTTTGAAATATATTTTTATATTTTAAATATATTTTTATATTGTACATAATTTTTATAACCTCGACCATAAGGTGGGAAGTATATAAACTTTACCGTTCCGTTTGTAACACATCGAAATATTGGTCTCAGACCCCATAGAGTATACATATTCTGAGTCGTGCTGAAATTCTGAGTTGATCTACAGAAAAAAAGAAATTCTTCTGATTAATCGCAAAATTATTTGATCCAATTATTTTTATACCCTCCACCATAGGATGGGGGTATATTAACTTTGTCATTCCGTTTGTAACACATCGAAATATTGCTCTAAAACCGCATAAAGTACATATATTCTGGGTCGTGGTGAAATTCTGAGTCGATCTGAGCATGTCCGTCCGTCCGTCCGTCTGTTGAAATCACGCTAACTTCCGAACGAAACAAGCTATCGACTTGAAACTTGGCACAAGTAGTTGTTATTGATGTAGGTCGGATGGTATTGCAAATGGACCATATGGGTTCACTTTTACATATAGCCACCTTATAAACGGACCCCCAAAATTTGGCTTGGGGATCCTCTAAGAGAAGCAAATTTCATCCGATCCGGCTGAAATTTGGTACACGGTGTTAGTATATGGTCTCTAACAACCAAGCATAAATTGGTTCACATCGGTCCATAATTATATATAGCCCCCATATAAACCGATCCCCCGATTTGGCTTGTGGAGCCTCTAAGAGAAGCAAATTTTATCCGATCCGGCTGAAATTTGGTACAGGGTGTTCGTATATGGTCTATAACAACCATGCAAAAATTGGTCCACATCGGTCCATAATTATACATAACTCCCATAATCCGATCCCCAGATTTGACCTCCGGAGCCTCAAAGAGAAGCAAATTTCATCCGATCCGGTTGAAATTTGGTACATGGTTTTAGTATATAGTCTCTTATGACCATGCCAAAATTGGTCTACATCGGTCTATTATTATATATAGCCCCAATATAAACCGATCCCCCGATTTGGCTTGCGGAGCCTCTAAGAGAAGCAAATTTTATCCGATCCGGCTGAAATTTGGTACATGGTGTTAGTATGTTGTCTCTTATGACCATGCAAAAATTGGTCCACATCGGTCCATAATTATATATAGCCCCCATATAAACCGATCCCCCGATTTGGCTTGCGGAGCCTCTAGGAGAAGCAAATTCCATCCGATCCGGCTGAAATTTGATACATAGTGTTAGTACATGGTCTCTAATGACCATGCAAAAATTGGTCTACATCGGTCCATAAATATATATAGCCCCCATATAAAACGATCCCCAGATTTGACCTCCGGAGCCTCTTGGAAGACCAAAATTCATCTGATTCAGTTGAAATTTGGTACGAGGTGTAAATATATGGCCTCAAACACCAATGTAAAAATTGGTCGAAATCTGTCCATAATTATATATAGCCCCCATATAAACCGATCCCAATATTTGACTTCCGGAGCCCCTTGGAAGAGCAAAATTCATCCGATTCGGTTGAAATTTGGTACGTGGTGTTAATATATGGCCTCAAACACCAATACAAAAATTGGTCTACATCGGTCCATAAATATATGTAGCCCCCATATAAACCGATCACCAGGTTTGACCTCCGGAGCCTCTTGGAAAACCAAAATTCATCTGATTCAGTTGAAATTTGGTACGTGGTATTAATATAAGGGCTCAAACACCAATACAAAAATTGGTCGAAATCGGTCGATAATTATATATAGCCCCCATATAAACCGATCCCCAGATTTGACCTCCGGAGCCCCTTGGAAGAGCAAAATTCAACCGATTCGGTTAAAATTTGGTACAAGATGTTAGTATATGGTATCCAACAACCATGCAGGAATTGGTGCATATCAGTCCATAATTATATATAGCTTCCATATAAACCGATCCCCAGATTTGACCTAGGGTGCCTTTTGGAGAAGCAAAATGCATCCGATCTGGTTAAAATTTGGTACGTGGTGGCAGTATATGATATTTAACAACCATGCCAAAAGTGGTCCATATCAGTCCATGATCATATATTGCCCCCATATAAACCGACCCCGAGATTTGGTTTTGGAGCCTCTTGGAGGAGCAAGTTTCATCCGAGTCAGTTGAAATTTGGTACATTGTGCTAGTATATGGCTGATAACAACCATTCCTAACTAGGTCCATATCGGCCTATAGTTATATATAGCCGTCAGACAAATCGATCCCCAATCACACAAAAATTGGTCCATATCAACTTCATAATTGTATATAGCCCCCGTATAAGCGATACCCATATTGCAATTCTGGCTCTCTACGTACCGTGCAAAAATCCATATCGATTCGTAATTATTTGTAGACTTACCTTTACATACCTTTTTTGTCTAATATATACCACGTATGGACTAACTCACAATTTACAAAACTATGTTAAGAAGTTTTAAGATAACACAACCCAAGTAATTCGATTGTGAATAACAGTCTTTCGTAGAAGTTTCTAGGCAATCCATGATGGAGGGTACATAGGATTCGGCCTGGCCGAACTTACGGTCGTATATACTTGTTTTTTATTAAAAATTTAAAAAATGTTCAATAATTGACTTAATTAATTTAATGATTCTATCAACATTTTAATTGGAAATATTTTTGTGATATTTTTTTTCTCCGCTGCGATCTCCGTTCAACCGTTTGTTGTAATCACGCTAACTTTCGAAAAAAAAAACGCTATTCACTTAAAACTTGGCACAAGCAGTTGTAATTGATGTAGGTCGGATGATGTTGCATATCGAACAGTTAGGTATAGTCCCCGTATAAACCGACCCCCAGATTTAGCTAACGAATCCCCTTGAAGGAGAAAATTTCATTCGATCTGATTGAAAATAGGCGCAATGTAAGTACACCCCAAAAAACAAAAATAGTTGTCCCATTTCCAATTAGAACAAAAAGCGCCGATATTATGAAGTTGTAAACGATTGTCTCCAAACTGTTTAATATGCTTGTAAAGAATATTTTTTATCTTCAAAAAAAAAATGCTTGTCTAAAGGTTCGTTACTCAGAGAAGAAAAGTCTTCTTTAAGGGTATATGCTATGTAACAATCGTGACGTGCCGGTACAGATCGGTTCATAATTATATATACGCCCTATATAAATCGATTCCCAAAATGTTGCTTCTGGAACCTCAAGGAGGAACAATTTCAACCGATCCGGTGTAACGAGCCAATTGCTCGTATATACTATATTCTATGGATTATTATTATTTTAGTTAGATTTGGTCTCCCTTTGTTCTCTGTTTACCATACGCATATTTAACTACCCACTACTGTATTAAAGGCCTCATTTAGTTGAGGAAAGTACAAGTATCATAGGGGTAAAGCGATTTCCAGCACCCAACATAAATGGGGTATATATTGGTAATTCTCGTTGGGTCGACAATTACCATCGACTTAAGAATGTGGGTTTTTGGAGACGATGGGATGAATCACCCGAAGCTTGAAGAATAGTAAAGCGAGTGACATCGACCGCTGCCGAACTTCCGAGAGCAGAACCGATTCATCCCAATGCGACTCGTTCGCATCAATATTTGTAGGCATAGCGCGATCCGTTCGCATCCTAACAGTGTAGTAGGTTAACACCCCCACCGCCTTCTCCCCTACCCTTTCTTCTCATCGTCCGACCCAGCTCAGCCTACATTTCATAGTCGAAGCCCCACCAGTCATCGCCGCCCATTCAGCCCACTCATTGCCCTTACCCAAAACTGTATATTATATAGATAATAATTGTTAATAAAACCCGCAAAAGAGTAAAAGTAGTGTGTTATTATTTAAGGTTTGTGGATCCGTAAAAGGTAATCCTGGACGGCCACTGGCTCAGCCCACGAAGAAAACCACGTTTACACCGGTTGATTTTTTTTTAAGTTTTTTATACATTGTTGTTTTTATACATTTTCAACTGACCTCTTTGGCAAGAAAACCCGTTCATTTTGCTTCTTCACAAACTGCTCATTTTGGAATGACTTCTTAAGGGATAAAACCAAATTCAGTAGATTTTCTATTATTTTTTTGCAACATTTAACTCTCCAAAATAAATTTTTCATTTAAAAAACTACACTAGCCCAATGTGCTGTTCACAAATGCCCAAGTAGCGAATATTTGAGTACACTGACAAGGTTCAGTTCGTTGGTGCCATTGATGAATGTAGTTTTAGCGGACTTCCGGCTAAAACAACAGCTGTAAACATTTTATATTTCCAAATGAGTGGTTCCGAGTGTTGTATTCCTGTGTGAAAGTGTGCGTTTGTTCGTGTGTGTATGTGGTTTAGCTACTTGTATTAGTTGCATGCGCCTAAATAAGTTGGTGTGATTGCATGAGTGTGTTTTGTTGTAGCGGGTGCGTGTTTAAGTATTTACACGTTTTAGGGCGTTTGTATTTGTGCGTCGAAGAAATTCGAAACAATGCGTTTTTTTATTACAACATAACTTGCTAGTTTCGTTGGCCGTTGTTGAGGAAACATCGGTTAGTAAAGTGTTTGTATTTCAATATGTCTGTATAGGAGATGTTGTGAAAAATGAGAATATACGTCTGAAGCAAAGGCCTTATCAGCAAAATGAAAACTGACTCGGTAATCTTTAAATTCGAATAATCGACTTTTGATATTTTTAAGTGGGCGCTAATCGAGTTTCGTTGTTAGTTTAAATCAACCAAAAATTTTTAAATATTTTCAAATAAAAATATTTCAGAATACTGAATCGGTAAAATATAAATAAATACGCGTACAATCATGGTTGCCACAGTTGCCACAAATAAAATTTTGACAAAATTTTCTATAGAACTAAATGTGAGACTAAATTTCACACGTTTCGACAACATTTTCTATAGAATTAAAATTTTGACAAAATTATCTGTAGAAATAAAATTTTCACAAAATTTTCAATAGAAATCGAATTTTGAGAAAATTTTCTATAGAAATAAAATGTTAACAAAATGTTCCATAGAAATATAACTTTGACAAAATTTTCTATAGAAATTGCGTTTTGACAACATTAGAAATAAATTTTTGACAAAATTGTTGGTTTTGTTGTTTGGCAAAATTTTCTATAGAAATAAATGTTTGAACACATTTTCTATACAAATAAAATTTTGATAAAAATTTCTATAGAAATAAAATTTTCACAAAATTTTCTATAGAAATAAAATGACAACATTTTCTATAGGAATAACGTTTTGGCAACATTAGAAATACAATTTTGACAAAATTTTCTATAAAAATAAAATTTTTACAAAATTTTCCATAGAAATAAAATTTTGACAAAATTATCATAAAAATAAAATTTTGACAAAATTTTCCATACAAATAAAATTTTGACACAATTTTCAATAGAAATCTAATGTTGACAAAATTTTCTATAGAAATAAATATATGACCAAATTTTCTACACAAATCAAATTTTGACAAAATTTTCTATAGAAATTAAATTTTGACAAAATTTGCTATAGGAATAAAATTTTCAATAGAACTACAATTTTGAGAAAATTTTCAATAGAAATAAAATTTTGACAAAATTTTTAATAGAAATAAACTTTCGACAAAATGTTTTATAGAAATAAAATTTTGGCAAACTTTTCAATAGAAATAAAATTTTGACACAATTTTCTACAGAAATAAATGTTAGCAAATTTTTCTATAGAAATTAAATGTTGACAAATTTTTCCATAGAACTAAAAAAAGTTTCCATAGAAAATTTGCTATAGAAATTAAATTTTGACAAAATTTTCCATAGAAATAAAATTTTGATAACATTTTCTATAGAAATAAAGTTTTGAAAAAATTTTCTATATAAATAAGATTTTGAAAACATATTCTATAGAAATAAAAGTTTGAGAAACTTTTCTATAGAAATAAAATATTGACAAAATTGTCTATAGAAATAAAATTATGACAAAATTTTCTATAAAAATAAAATTTTGACAAAATTTTCCATAGAAATAAAATTTTTAGAAAATTGTCAATAGAAATCAAATTTTGACAAAATTTTCTATAGAAATAAAATTTTCTATGGAAATAAAATTTTAAGAAATTTTTAAGAAAATTTTCTATAGAAAAATATATTGACAAAATTTTCTATAGATATAAAATTTTGACAAACTTTTCAACAAAAATAAAATTTTGACAAAATTTTTCATAGTAATAAAATTTCGACAAAATTTTTCACAGTAATAAAAATTTGAAATAAATTTTCTGTAGAAATAAAATTTTGACAAAATTTTCAACAAAAATAAAATTTTGACAAAATTTACTATAGAAATAAAATTTTGAAAACATTTTCTATAGAAATAAAATTTTGTATAAAATTTTCTGTAGAAATAAAATTTTGAAAAAATTTTCTTTAAAAATAAAATTTAGAAAAAAAATTGTACAGTAATAAAATTTTGACAAAACTTTTTATAGAACTAAAATTTTGTATAAAATTTCCTGTAGAAAAAAATTTGACAAAATTTTCTTTAGAAATAAAATTTAGAAAAAAACTTCTCTAGAAATAAAAATTTGACAAAAATTTTTATAGAATTAACATTTTGTAAAAAATTTTCTGTAGAAATAAAATTTTGACAAAATTTTCTTTCGAAATAAAATTTAGAAAAAAAAATTGTGTAGTAATCAAATTTTGCCAAACTTTTCTATAAAAATAAAATTTTGGCAAAATTTTCTATGAAAAAATTGTCGGCACAATTTTCTAAATGTTGGCAAATTTTTCTATAGAAATAAGATTGTGCCAAATTTTCTATAGAAATTTAATTTTGACAACATTTTCTATTGAAATAAAATTTTGACAAAATTTTCTATAGAAATACAATTTTGAAAAAAATTTTCCGTACAAATAAAATTTTTAAAGGATTTTCTATAAAAATCATTTTTTACAAAATGTTCTATAGAAAAAACTTTTTGACAAAATTTTCTATGGAAATAAAATTTTGAGAAAATTTTCTATAGCAATAAAATTTTGACAAAATTTTTAATAGAAATAAAGTTTCGACAAAATTTTTTATAGAAATAAAATGTTGATAAAATTTTCTTTAGAAACAAAATTTTGACAAAATTTTATATAGGAATAAAATTTTGACAAAACTTTCTATAGAAATAAAATGTTTACAAAATTTTCTATACAAATAAAATTTTGATACAATTTTCTATAGAAAAATTTTTTTTTTTTTATTTTGTTATTGTTGGTTTTGTTCTTTAAGCATTGTTGTTGTTTTTTATTGCAGCTTAAAACCATACATTGACTAAACTACAAGTGTAGCTTAACCAACAGAGGAAAAGAATGTTTGTCAAATTTATTTGGGCAAAGCCCTATAGACGGCAAGATGATTTGACAGTGGCATAGGAAAAGAGATATGTTTGTTTCGAATTTATTTCGGCATAAGCCGGCTATCAATGTAAAACCTTTTTTCGGAGGGTTCAAGTGTGGTTTTTGTTGGGTTTAATAAACTGCCTGAATTTATTCTGATAATTGGTTGATAGTTTTGCTGCAAGTAGAGGATGCTGATGAGGAATGTGGTAATTCCGAAACGTGCGTCCATTCAACCATCTTGCAGTCTATAGGGCTTTGCCCAAATAAATTTGACAAACATTCTTTTCCTCTGTTGGTTAAGCTACACTTGTAGTTTAGTCAATGTATGGTTTTAAGCTGCAATAAAAAAAAAAAAAATTTTGACAAAAATTTCTATAGAAAAAAATTTTTGAAAAATTTTCTATGGAAATAAAATTTCGACGAAATTTTCTATAGAAATAAAATTTTGACAACATTTTCTATAAAAATAAAATATTGACAAAATTTTCTATAAAAATAAAATTTTGACAAAGTTTTCTATAAAAATAAAATTTTGATAAAAATTTCTACAGAAATAAAAATTTGACAGAATTTTCTATAGAAATAAAATTTTGACAACATTTTGTATTGAAATAAATTTTGAAAATTTTTCTATAGAAATAAAATTTTGACAAAATTTTCTATAGAAATAAAATTTTGAGAACATTTTATATAGAAATTTGACTTGTTTGTTTGGTAAAACGTTGGAAAAATGTTGGTAGACTATTTTTTGGCTCGAGTGGCAACCGATCCCTGTTGGATCCAATTATACTCGTAAGTGTATTAGAAGAAATTTCACATTGGCTACACAAGTAGACGTCCAACTTTTAATTGCCTTAAAAATACAAGGCCTTGCCATTTGGTATCCTCTCCAAATCTCCCTGCAAATGCAAATTGTTACATTTCCACATGCAAAGAGAAGAATGATTTCAAAGGCGACTGGGAATGGTGTCAGTTGCCAACACCACCCCAACGACATCAACAACCTCTACGATATTTTCCTCATTAAGGCACCCTGCCATCAAATCAGTCTCCTTCCACCATAGTCATACTTGAGACTCTAATTTTATTTGGCTTTGGTTTTTATGCCTTGTTATCCTCTCGGCTCTTATCAGTGAATGGCTCCATTGGTTTGGGTTGCTTAAGTAAATGAACAACCTTTTATCTTTTCATTTTTTTCCATTACATTAACCATTAAAACCTTAAGTTATGATTTTAAGTGGTTTTAAATCTTTTTATGTTTGTTCAAGTCAAAACTGATATGCGTGCAGACAAACGTCAACAAATCATACAGAGAGGAAGCTCATTGCGTTGCAAAACCACACCCTCTGCCAATATAGAAAACGGGCATTGAGCCCTTCTAGAGTCCGTAGTTTTTATCAAATTTGCTTGAAATTGGAGATCTAGAGGCATCTTAGGACCACAAATAGGTGTGTCACAAAGGGTTAGTATCGATACATGGTTTCATATAGTCCCCATATAGACCGATCTCCAGATTTTACTTCTTAGGCATATAGAAACCGTAGCTTTTATCCAATTTGCCTAAAATTTGAAATCTAGAGGTATTATAGGACCATAAAGAGGCGCGCCGAAAATGGTGAGTATTGGTCAATGTTTTAGTATTGCCCGATTTTACTTTTTGGGCTTGTAGAAACCGTAGCTTTTATCCGATTAGCCTGAAATTTTAAATATACTCGAATTTTAGACTCTAAAAAAACGTGTATCGGATCTATTTTTTATCTGTCCGTTGGGGAAGGCCTCCATATAGACCGATTTCACTTCTTGAGGGTATAGAAGGCGCACTGATTTACTTCTCGTAATCATTTAAATAATGGGGGTGAAAATCTACAGATTTTAGATTTCAAATCAAGGCGTAATTTCATCATTTTTATACCCTCCACCATAGGATGATACCCCTCATCCTAAGACCCCATAAAGTATATATATTCTGGGTCGTGGTGAAATTCTGAGTCGATCTAAGCATGCCCGTCCGTCCGTCCGACTGTTGAAATCACGCTAACTTCCGAACGAAACAAGCTATCGACTTGAAACTTGGCACAAGTTGTTGTTATTGATGTAGGTCGGATGGTATTGCAAATGGGCCATATCGGTCCACTTTTACGTATAGCCCCCATATAAACGGACCCCCAAATTTGGCTTGCGAGGCCTCTAAGAGAAGCAAATTTCATCCGATCCGGCTGAAATTTGGTACATGGTGTTAGTATATAGCCTCTAACAACCATGCAAAAATTGGTCAATATCGGTCCATAATTATATATAGCCCCCATATAAACCGATCCCCCGATTTGGCTTGCAGGGCCTCTAAGAGAAACAAAATTTGGAGCCTCTTGGAGGAGCAAATTTCATCCGAGTGAGTTGAAATTTGTGGATGACAATCTTTCGTAGAAGTTTCTACGCAATCCATGGTGGAGGGTACATAAGATTCGGCCCGGCCGAACTTACGGCCGTATATACTTGTTTTTGTACACTTACAAGAGATGTTAATGATTCCTCTGAATTTCAAACAAAAATGGTTCTTATAAATCCAGAATCTGCTATAGTCTTCATAGGTAAAATCCTTAAATTTATCTTCGGGAAGTGTAGTGGTTGAACTGCTCTGCTTGGGAGAATACATCCCCCTGAAGTTTCACAGGACACTATAATGCTTGATTCTTGGTGGTGCGTAATTAAGATTCGGCCTGGTCGAACTTATTGTTGTATATACTTGTTTTTTGGAAATAATTCTAAAACTTTTGAACGGATAAAGATATCAACATAATTTTCTTTGTGTGAAAGCTGAGCTATTTTCCTCAAAGCCCCCTAGCTAAAAATTTATAGACTGTATATATATAGCTTTAATTAATGTTTTATTTTATAAAAAAATAATAAAACATGAGACATCAAAATAACTAGACAATTAACTTATAATAAATCAAATACTTTTAGTTATACACTTTTTCCCAGCAAACGATTGGGATTGGGTTCTAAAGGCACAACTTTAAAAGCCCTTCCAAAAATTTTTTCACAAAGAAGTTAATTATTTTAATAACTACACAAGAAGTTTTTTAATTCATTTTTTTTAATATTTAATGGGTAATTTTAATTATTTTTTTCAAATAGTTTTAAAAAATAGTAAGCATTAATAAAATGGTACAAATTATTCAAATTTTGCCGCAATAATGCTAAGTCATTTCTAGAAAAATCGTTGCAGACAAGCCTTAGAATGCATTAAAAATCATAAAAAATTTTAAAAATTATTTATATTGAAAAATATCAAAACATTTTTTAATTCACAATCAAAATACTGAATTCAGATCACACCTTAAGAAGTGATGCAAATTCAATGCAACGTCTGTTGAAATGGTGGACATCCGTCCTATGACAAGTTCATATTAAGATACATTCATCGCTTCTTCGCCAATTTGGCACCACTTCCAGACCCAAAAGCCCCCTCCCCAGAGGCGTTCCTACGCTTATGGTTCCCATATAAATTTTACTCCCGAATAAAACTCACATGACCATCGGAGGACAAATTTTCAACAAAGTTTCACTCTGATTTATTTGAAATTTTGCGCAGGTGCTACAATTAACATTCTAGCTACGCACAACAAATTAAGTTGAAATCGATTCAGATTTAGATATAGCTCCCATATATATCATACCCCAGATATGCATTTATATAGTCCCAGAAGCCAAGATTTTACTTTGATTTCCTTTAAATTCTGCGCAAGGAGTATATTTCATAGTATCTTCGAATGTGCCAAGTTTGACTTAAATCGGCTCAGATTTAGATATAGCCCCAATATACACGTATATGCACAGAATTGCATTATTTTTCCAGAGTTAGTGAGGTTTAGTGCAATTTTGTGGCGCATTTGGACTTTCTTCCCAGAAGTACGAAAATTGAAACTTTTCGGGGCAAAGAATAAAAAAATTAATTCCACCCTTTATGGTTTCTGAACTAATCATGACATCATTATGGTTTTTATTGAGTTTTGTAGGGAATATTGTTTGAAGAAATATTGATGAAAATACAATACCCAAAATTTTTATCAAAAATCCCCAAAATCCCCAAAGTAGGGACATATGTTAAAACAAGTAAGTAAAGTAGAAAGTCGGGCGGGGCCGACTATATCATACCCTAAACCACCCTTACTGAATTAGTAAACATAAGCATTTGTGGGGTAACATTCAAGGTCTGGAGATAAACCGCAGTTGCATATTTAACAAAATTAAGGGGTACATGTTTATGGGTGCTTTGTATCAATCTGACTATAGCTCATAGTCAGTGTTGCCAGGGAAAATGTTCGGTTTACCCTACAAGGACAAAAAAAGTTCCCTACTTTCCCATACATTTCCAAACAATTTTCCCTACTATATTTTTCGTTCAATTTAAACAAATTTTACAAAACAAAAATGGTTCTAAGTACTTTATTATCTTAAAACATGAATATGCAACGTATATAATTTAGAATATAAATGTGTATTACCACCACGGTTGCCACAGTTGGTAGAATTCTACCCAAAATAGTAATTTTTTATACCCTCCATAATAGGATGGGGGTATATTAACTTTGTCATTCCGTTTGTAACACATCGAAATATTGCTCTGAGACCCCATAAAGTATATAAATTCTGGGTCGTGGTGAAATTCTGAGTCGATCTAAGCATGTCCGTCCGTCCGTCCGTCCGTCTGTTGAAATCACGCTAACTACCGAAACAAGCTATCGACTTGAAACTTGGCACAAGTAGTTGTTATCGATGTAGGTCGGATGGTGTTGAAAATGGGCCATATCGGTCCGCTTTTACGTATAGCCCCCATGTAAAGGGACCCTCAGATTTGGCTTGTGGAGCCTCTAACAAAAGCATATTTCATCCGATTCGGCTGAAATTTGGTATATGGTGTTGGTATATGGTCTCTAACAACCATGCAAAAATTGGTCCACATCGGTCCATAATTATATATAGCCCCCATATAAACCGATCCCCAGATATGGGTTGCGGAGCCTCAAAGAGAAGCAAATTTCATCCTATCCGCCTGAAATTTGGTACATGGTGTTGGTATATGGCCTTTAATAACCATGCAAAAATTGGTCCACATCGGTCCATAATTATATATAGCCCCCATATAAACGGATCCCCAGATTTGGCTTGCGAAGTCTCCAAGAGAAGCAAATTTCATCCAATCCGGTTGTAATTTTGAACATGGTGTTAGTATATGATCTTTAACAACCGTGCCAGAATTGGTCCACATCGGTCCATAATTATATATAGCGCCCATATAAACCGATCCCCAGATTTGGCTTGCGGAGCCTCAAAGAGAAGCAAATTTCATCCGATCCGGCTGAAATTTGGTACATGATGTTGGTATATGGTCTCTAACAACCATGCAAAAAGTGGTCCATATCGGTCCTTAATTGTATGTAGACCCTATATAAACTGATCCCCAGATTTGGCTTGCGAAGTCTCCAAAAGAAGCAAATTTCATCCAATCCGGTTGTAATTTGGAACATGGTGTTAGTATATGATCTTTAACAACCGTGCCAGAATTGGTCCATATCGGTCCATAATTATATATAGCCCCCATATAAAACGTTCTCCAGATTTGACCTCCGGAGCCTCTTGGAGGAGCAAAATTCATCCGATCCGGTTTAAATTAGGAACGTGGTGTTAGGATATGGTCGCTAACAACCATACCAAAATTGGTCCAATCACACAAAAATTGGTCCATATCGGTTCATAATCGTGGTTGCCACTAGAGCCAGAAATAATCTACCAAAATTTTATTTCTATAGAAAATTTTGTCAACATTTTATTTCTATAGACAATTTTGTCAAAATTTTATTTCTAGAAAAAATTTTGTTAAAATTTTATTCGGTTCATAATAAAATTTTCATCATTGTCAAAATTTTTTTCTATAGAAAATTTTGTTCAAATTTTATTCGGTTCATAATCATGGTTGCTACTCGAGCCAAAAATAATCTACCAAGATTTTATTTCTATAGAATATTTTGCCAAAAGTTTATTTCTATAAAAAATTTGTTAAAATTTTATTTCTGTAGAAATTTTTGTCAAAATTTTCTTTCTATAGAAAATTTTGTGAAAATTTTATTTCTATAGAAAATTTTGTTAAAATTTTATTTCTGTAGAAAATTTTGTCAAAATTTTATGTCTACTTTGTCAAACTGAATTATATACGTATTGGATCGATCTTTTTTGATTTAATATATACCATGTATGGACTTACATACAATTTAGAAGATGGTGTTAGGAGGTCTTAAGATACCTTGCCATCGGCAAGCGTTACCGCAACTTAAGTAATTCGATTGTGGATGGCAGTGTTTAGAAGAAGTTTCTACGCAATCCATGATGGAGGGTACATAAGCTTCGGCCTGGCTGAACTTACGGCCGTATATACTTGTTTTTTGTTAAATCTCTATAAAAATAAAATTTTGGAAAAAGTCTCTATAAACAAATTTTTGTGAGAAATTTTTCTATAGAAATAAAATTTTGAGAAAAAATTCTATAGAAATACCATTTTGAGATAATATTCCATAGAAATAAAATTTTGAGAAAATTTTTTATAGAAATAATATCTATAGAAATACAATTTTGAGAAAATTTTCTATAGAAATAAAATGTTGACAAAAATTTTTTTTTTCGACTAAAATTGCTATAGAAATATTTGTTTGGTAGATTTGTGGTAATCTTAAAATTTTGTTAGATTTTTTTTTTTGTTTTTGTTTTTTTTTTTTTTTTTTGCACGAGTAGTAACTGTTAAAGATCAAGCCTTGCCGGCTTCTAATTTCCTCCTCTAGAGCCACTAAAGTGTAAAAATTATTACAAATTGTGTTGAGTGAAAATGTCCCTACATTGTGGCCCTACGTCCCTACAAGACGCTAAATATTAGAAAAACCCTACATATAAGGAATTTCCCATACTTCTAGCAACACTGGCTGTAACATAGTTGATATTGCACCTACGGAGTTAGTATGCCACTAATATTGAATCCATTATTAAAAAAGAGAAAATCGTTTAATTAGTGTGGGTAATAAATCCAAATTTGTAAAAATCGAGCAATATTCTTATGTAAGAGCTACAAGTACGTATAAATACGATCGGCTAGTACATCAAAATTTGAAAATTGAGTAACATTGTTTAATAAATAAGAGTACTATGGCCAAATTTGGGAAAATCGAGCGATGCATATATATGGAAGCTATATCTAAATCTGATCCAATTTGCATAATATTTTGCGGGTTTGATTAATACTACAAAAGGTTATCTTGTGCGAAATTTGAGTAAGATCAGTTAAGAAATGAGGCCTGTATGGTCAAACATAAGACTATTAGGGGCGAATTTTTCAAAATCGGGCGATACATACATGGGAGCTATATCTACATCTGAGCCGATTTCGATGAAATTTTGCACATATAGTTAGTACTATAGAGGACTGGTTCTAGCCAACTTTGAGTAAGAACGGTTATTAAATAAGGGTTCTATGGCCAAATTAGGGAAAATCGGGCTATACATATATATGGGAGCTATATCTAAATCTAAACCGAATTCGATGACTTTTTGCACATATAGTCAGTTCTATAGAGGATTACATTTAGCCAACTTTGAGTAAGATCGGTGAATAAATAAGGGTTTTATGGCCAAATTTAGAAAAATCGGGCGGTACATATATATGGGAGCTATAGCTAAATCTGAACCTATTTCGATGATTTTTTGCAAATATAGTTAGTGCTATATAGGATTACATTTAGCTAACTTTGAGTAAGATGGGTTGATAAATAAGGCGTTTTTTGGCCAAATTTGTGAAAATCGGGCGATACATATATATGAGAGCTATATCTAAATCTGAACTGATTTGGATGAAATTTTGAAGACTTGAAGGGCGATGAAAATGATTGCCAAATTTGGTGACAAACCGTTTGAAAAAAAGCGCAACGTGACCCCATTTGTCGAAATCGGGTGATACATATATATATGGGAGCTATATCTAAATTTGATCCGATTTCTTCCAAATTCAATGACGTTCGTCCTTGTGCCCAAAAAACTCCCTGTACCAAATTTCATCAAAATCGGTTTATAATTGCGACCGGAATCCTGTGAACAACAAATACATGGACAGACGAACGGACGGACGGACACCAAGCGCTAGATCGACTCAGGAGGTGATTCTGAGACGATCGGTATATATTTTATGGGGTCTAAAATCAATATTTCTGGTAGGCACATTTTTTGGCAGATCAAACTTTTTATACCCTGTGGTTTAGGGTACAAAAAGCATTATATTTTGTAATTTGCATATTTCTTAGCAGAAAGGCAATTGGTTACATTCTGCATAACCAAAATTTCGGCTTTAAATAACGTGACCATTTCGCGTATGGGCTACGAATGTGTAACGAAACTGGTCAAATCGGAATGGTAGAGTAAGAAAGGAAAACTATTTTCGATAAGCCGACAAACTCTATTTACTTAAATTTAATGAAAACAAAATTACATGATTGTATTAAAGCTTTCCACTTTTTTTCTCAAACATCAAAATCCCTTCCGCATAAAAACAAAAGAAAAATACATAATATAAAAAATTGGCAAATTGCAAAACTTTCTTGAAACCCTTCCAAAAAAAAAGTTATTAGATAAAATTGAAAGAATTTCTAGATTATGAAAGTATAGCCATCGACAGATTGCTGTTTTTTGCCTTTATTTTTGTTGAAACCTTTGGCTAATTTTTTTCTTACATTCTCTTGGTCCTAATGGCAATAACCTTTAACCTTTTTCCTAACGAAATTATCATCACTTTAGCGATTTCCAGCCATTACTAAATTATGTCTTAAAGGCTTGAAAAACAAAAACACCAATGAATTTCATAGCTTTATTGGCAATGGAAATGGTGTGAGGGGAATATTCTTGAGGAATCGCCTATTAAAGTAAATTTTATTTAAAATGTTTGCTTGTCAAGGAGAAGAGAACAAAAAAAAAAATTGCCAAGACGAAAAAAAAAACTTTAAATGATAGTCCATCCAACCCCAAAACGACTGCAACGACAAACCAAGAATAAGTCTTAAGAATAAACGAAAAGCATAAAAAACGCACATTAAACGAAAGTGTTAGCCAAGCAAAAGGGGCATGCCATCACACAAACACACACATACAGAAAAGGGTTCATTACCGACCATTGATGAGATATATCCAAAAAGGAAACGGAAAAAGACTACAACTCGAAGCAGTGGTAACAAATGGCGGAAGCTGTTATCTTTTATGACCTTTTAACGCTTAAAGGGTTAAGCGAGATGGGGGGTATGTGTGTGGGTGTTGGAGACGACCAAAGCATCCCGGGACTTAGGAAGGGAAGACAAAATATGTTTCCAGCCAAAGTTGAGTCGAAGTTAAAAGGCATAAGCTTAAGCAATTAATTAAGAAAGAAAACAGATTTTTTCTCTTTCTTTATTTTCCCCTAACACTAAATTGTCTTCTTGAAGAATAACTACTGCTACTAACTTGGCAACGAAAGTCGTGGCGTTGGGCGCCACTTATGTTGAGTCATACAATTGTTTGTTTCCTTTTTTTGCTTTTGCTTTTGCAAAATCGCCTTTAATGAAGGCATTGTGCTGGACTATTTTCACAATTAGTTTTGACTTTTCTTAGCGTGTCTTAAAGGCACACGTAACTCATATGGCATGGAATTGTGGTAAGAGAGCTACCTTTTATATGGTGCCACATAAGCAAATAGTCCTTGGACTATGGATACCTGTATACCGGCTCATATATGGGTACTCCATATTTATTGAGTGTGGGGAGGGCTTAAAAGCAATTTTTGGTTTATGGTTAAACAACGTCTATGAGGTCGATATTGTTTAACATGTAAATTTCTCTCTGGGGACACAGTGGGTTTATGGCACAACAATTTTAATTGATTTTTATGGCGCAAAAATTGATGGAATATGAATTGATGGGATTTCCCCTATCTACTTCTCTCTCGTTCTCTAATACAGACGTTTTTAAGGATTTTAATGTATTAGAAAAACGTCATAGCATATAATGTAAGGGGGTATTTCATTTACTATTGTTAAGATGCTATTAAACAGAATTTCAAGTGGATTTGATTAAATTATATTTAAAATTTCTACGAAGATTCTAACTTTATAACAAGCATTATCTTTCGGCCGATATCTACTAATATGGCCCAGAAGCCAAAATTTCAGCGTGATTTATTAAAATTTTGCACAAAGAGTTCAATTGATAGTGTCATAAAGTATGGTTGAAATCGGTTCAGATTTAGATATAGCTCCCATATATATCTTTCGCCTGATTTGCACCTATAACAGGTTGGCTGATAAGTCCCCGGTCTAACAAAGAAAAACACATTTTTTTGTCAAAATTCGTTTTTCTTATTCAACATAGTTCCCTTCAAGAGCTATTCAATGATTATAACGACCTTCCAATTTTTTGATACCATTTTGGTAGTACTCCTTCGGTTTTGCCTCAAAATAGGCCTCAGTTTCGGCGATCACCTCTTCATTGCAGCCAAATTTTTTCCCTGCGAGCATTCTTTTGAGGTCTGAGAACAAGAATAAGTCGCTGGGGCCAGATCTGGAGAATACGGTGGGTGGGGAAGCAATTCGAAGCCCAATTCATGAATTTTTGTCATCGTTCTCAATGACTTGTGGCACGGTGCGTTGTCTTGGTGGAACAACACTTTTTTCTTCTTCATATGGGGCCGTTTTGCCGCAATTTCGACCTTCAAACGCTCCAATAACGCCATATAATAGTCACTGTTGATGGTTTTTCCCTTCTCAAGATAATCGTTAAAAATTATTCCATGCGCATCCCAAAAAACAAAAGCCATTACTTTGTCAGCGGACTTTTGAGTCTTTCCACGCTTCGGAGACGGTTCACCGGTCGCTGTCCACTCAGCCGATTGTCGATTGGACTCAAGAGTGTAGTGATGGAGCCATGTTTCATCCATTGTCACATATCGACGGAAAAACTCGGGTGTATTACGAGTTAACAGCTGCAAACACCGCTCAGAATCATCAACACGTTGTTGCTTTTGGTCAAATGGGAGCTCGCGCGGCACCCATTTTGCACAGAGCTTCCGCATACCCAAATATTGATGAATGATATGACCAACACATTCCTTTGATATCTTTAAGGCCTCTGCTATCTCGATCAACTTCATTTTACAGTAATTCAAAATCATTTTGTGGATTTTTTTGATGTTTTCGTCAGTAACCACCTCTTTCGGGCGTCCACTGCGTTCACCGTCCTCCGTGCTCATTTCACCACTCTTGAATTTTGCATACCAATCAAATATTGTTGATTTTCCCTGGAGCAGAGTCCGGAAACTCATTATCAAGCCAAGTTTTTGCTTGCACCTTATTTTTTCCCTTCAGAAAACAGTATTTTATCAAAACACGAAATTCCTTTTTTTTCCATTTTTTTTTCACAATAACAAAAGTTGCTTCACAAAAGACGCTCTATCTCACAAACTAATTGACTTACAGTCAAATTTTGACACGAATCATTTGAAGGTTGGTACTATATAAAAATAATATGCATTTAATACTAGCGACGTCATCTATGTGTCAGACCGGGGACTTATCAGCCAACCTGTTATGTCCTCAGAAGTCAGAGTTTTACCCTGATTTGCTTTAAATTTTGTACAGGGAGTAGAATTAACGTTCTGGATACGCATTTCAATTTCGTTTTAAATCGGTTCTGATTTAGATATATATCTCATATATATCGTTCGCCCGGTATGGACGGGGGGTAGTGATAAGGTTCTGGATATGAATTACAATTTTGGATGAAATCGGTTCAGATTTTGATATAGCTCCCATATATATCTTTCGCCTGATTTTCCGTCATATAACCACAGTGGTTAAAGTTGTAATCCGATTTACATGAAATTTTGCACAGGAAGTAATATTAATATAGTAGCTATGCATGTAAAATTTGGTTGAAATCGGTTCAAATTTCGATAAAGCTTCCATATGTATGTTTTTCCGATTAGGGTAAAAGTGGCCAAAATACCCGTATTTTCCATATAAAATCGTCACTGCATGGATGAAAAAGACTGTTTTTCATATGTTTGGCTATAAACATTATATGTTTGGAACACAAATTTTTAAACACAATATTTTTGAGTGCAAGCATATAATGTTCATAAACTAGCATAACATGTTTGGGACATATATGTTAATATGTTAGAACATATTATGTTTGGGACATAAAATGTTTGTAAATATAATATGCTTGGATGCAAACATATATTAATTTAGAAATAGCCTATAAACATATATGTGTTTAGTAGCTTGGAGCGATATTGAATTAAGTTGGTGGTTGTTGCTTGTTATTACAAAATTAACATTTTATGTTTCCTTGGGCAATTGATCAGCTACTTTTTTGATCCTTACAAACTGTGTGGTCCGCTGTTCGAATCCCCGTGCGGCAAAAGGTAAAATTAAAATAAAATAAAAATCATAAAATTGAATAATTTCTTCTACAATGTTTGTATTACAGAAAAAGGTGCTAAGAACTAAAAAATCTCGTGGAAGTGAGAAAGATGTGGGGGAATATACAATTGGGCAGAAACAAAATTTTGAGCATTCAGGTCGAAAACCTATGTTGTTAGCACCTATATTACCTGTTTATTTTCGTAATTCATTATGATTGTAAATATATTAATAAATAAATAAAATTTTGAGCACAATATTGTTTAGGAGATTTTTTTTAAGCATATAATATTTTTGGGTGCAAAATGCTTCCAAACATATTATATGTTCACATAATAACATATTGTTTTTTAGAAGACAACATTATTGAATATGGATGCAAAAATACAAAATGTTTGGAACTTAGACTACCCAAACATATATTGTTTAGACCAATATGCTTTCAAACATATTATATATTGGTAGAGATCAAACATATAAATGTTTGGGCAATACCCAAAAATGTATATGCTTGAAGCAAAATATGTTTGGGAGTATATGTTACAGAAGCGATTTTTTGTGAGGGTGTGCTAAGTCGAGAGCCTGTAAAAATTACCCCGATTTTCCTATACTTCCTATACAATCGACTTAAAGTATCCTTACTTGTACTCTCCGCTTCTTTGGCTCGGAATCAATACCAAAATGTTTAAAGTAAAGATAAAATCTTTGGAACCGGGCATGCTTTTTCTTTTCAGTGTATATATGTAACACCCAACACATTGGACGAATTTCATATGCTATCGTAAATGTGGATTTACAAAGTGGTGCAGAGTATAATATAGTCGACCCCGCCCGACTTTAGTCTTTCCTTACTTGTTTTTCAAAAAATTACAAAAAATTAACAAATTTAAAGACAATTTAATTAATTTTAAAGAATTTGCAGAATTAATTAAGTGGTTAACATAGCCCTTTTATCTGAAAATCGTTATTTCATACAAGTTTCTTGCACGCATAAACGAAAAATTTAAAATTCCTCTAGAACTCAAGTTAAAACAAGTAAGGAAAGTCTAAAGTCGGGCGGGGCCGACTTTATTATACCCTGCACCACTTTGTATGTTAGATCTAAATTTTCGATACCATATCACATCCGTCAAATGTGTTGGGGGCTACATATAAAGGTTTGTCCCAAATACATACATTTAAATATCACTCGATCTGGACAGAATTTGATAGACTTCTACAAAATCTATAGACTCAAAATTTAAGTCGGCTAATGCACTAGGGTGGAACACAATGGTAGAAACAAACAAGTAAGGAAAGTCTAAAGTCGGGCGGGGCCGACTATATTATACCCTGCACCACTTTGTAGATCTAAATTTTCGATACCATATCACATCCGTCAAATGTGTTGAGGGCTATATATAAAGGTTTTTCCCAAATACATACATTTAAATATCACTCGATTTGGACAGAATTTGATAGACATCTACAAAATTTATAGACTCAAAATTTAAGTTGGCTAATGCACCAGGGTGGAACACAATTTTATTAAAAAAATATGGGAAACATTTAAATCTGAAGCAATTTTAAGGAAACTTCGCAAAAGTTTATTTATGATTTATCGCTCGATATATATGTATTAGAAGTTTAGGAAAATTAGAGTAATTTGTACAACTTTTCGACTAAGCAGTGGCGATTTTACAAGGAAAATGTTGGTCGAAATCAGAAAAACATATATATGGGAGATATATCTAAATCTGAACCGCTTTCAACCAAATTTGGCACGCATAGCTACAATGCTAATTCTACTCCCTGTGCAAAATTTCAACTAAATCGGAGTTAAAAATTGGCCTCTGTGGTCATATGAGTGTAAATCGGGCGAAAGCTATATATGGGAGATATATCTAAATCTGAACCGATTTCAATAAAATTTGGCACACTTGACTATAGTACTAATTGCTCTTCTTGTGCAAAAGTTTAAGCAAATTAGGGTAAAACTCTGGCTTCTGGAGCCATATAAGTCCATATCGGGCGAAATATATATATGGGAGCTATATCTAAATCTTAATCGATTTCTTCCAAAATCAATAGGGTTCTATTCAGAGCCAAAACACATACTTGTGCCAAATTTATAGTCGATTGGAATAAAACTGCGAGCTAGACTTTTATTACAAACATGTGTTCACGGACAGACGGACATGGCTATATCGACTCAGGAGCCCACCCTGAGCATTTTTGCCAAAGACACCACGTGCCTATCTCGTCTCCTTCTGGGTGTTGCAAACATATGCACTAACTTATAATACCCTGTTCCACAGTGTGGCGCAGGGTACGAGTATATGGGAGCCATATGTAAAACTGAACAGAATTCTTTCAAAATCAATAGGGTTCTGTTCTGACCCAAAACACATACTTGTGCCAAATTTGAAGTTGATTGGACAAAATCAGTAGTGTAAACACAAAGTCTTTGGAACCGGACAAGCTATTTTTATACCCTCCATCATACACTCAAAAAAAGAGAACTCTCTATTTCACTAAAGCCATATTAACTTTATATTAGTTCATAGAATCATTATGTTTGGAAAAAGTTTATTTTAGTCAAATAATTTTTTGCGTATGTTAGTTAAATGAACTAAAAAACGGGAAAAAGTTATACACAAATAAAGCATAAAGATTTCCTAATTTCGTATTTCTTACAAAATAGTTCATTATATCTTTAAATTTGTAAATTTTACCAAAAATGTGTCCATCATGAACTTCGTATGTCACTAAAGACATTCTTGCAATTTTGAACTCCAAGATTTCTCTTAAAACTACAAAATTTTCTTTAACTACTGAAAAAATTTAGTTATGTCTAATAAATTTTCTTGAATTTGTCGAAAAATATTTACTTATTTTTGCCATATCGGAGTGATGCCAGCGCTTGTAATACCGTTTAGTTAAAATTTTCTAAAAAAGTTCAAAATTTTCTAAAATTAATCGAAAGTTATCTTTCCTGGTGGGTTCACTGTTTTTTCAGTGTAGGATGGGGGTATATTAACTTTGTCATTCCGTTTGTAACACATCGAAATATTGCTCTAAGACCCCATAAAGTATATATTCTGGGTCGTGGTGAAATTCTGAGTCGATCTAAGCATGTCCGTCCGTCCGTCCGTCCGTCCGTCTGTTGAAATCACGCTAACTTCCAAACGAAACAAGCTATCGACTTGAAACTTGGCACAAGTAGTTGTTATCGATGTAGGTCGGATGGTATTGAAAATGGGCCATATCGGTCCACTTTTACGTATAGCCCCCATATAAAGGGACCCTCAGATTTAACTTGTGGAGCCTCTAACAGAAGCATATTTCATCCGATCCGGCTGAAATTTGGTATATGGTGTTGCTATATGGTCTCTAACAACCATGCAAAAATTGGTCCACATCGGTCCATAATTATATATAGCCCCCATATAAACCGATCCCCAGATTTGGCTTGCGGAGCCTAAAAGAGAAGCAAATTTCATCCGATCCGCCTGAAATTTGGTACATGATATTGGTATATGGTCTCTAACAACCATGCAAAAATTGGTCCACATCGGTTCATAAATATATATAGCCCCCATATAAACCGATCCCCAGATTTGGCTTGCGAAGTCTCCAAGAGAAGCAAATTTCATCCAATCCGGTTGTAATTTGGAACATGGTGTTCGTATATGATCTTTAACAACCGTGCCAGAATTGGTCCATATCAGTCCATAATTATATATAGCCCCCATATAAAACACTCTCCAGGTTTGACCTCCGGAGCCTCTTGGAGGAGCAAAATTCATCCGATCCGGTTCAAATTAGGAACGTGGTGTTAGTATATGGTCGCTAACAATCATAACAAAATTGGTCCAATCACACAAAAATTGGTCCATATCGGTTCATAATCATGGTTGCCACTAGAGCCAAAAATAATCTACCAAAATTTTATTTCTATAGAAAATTTTGTCAAAATTTTATTTCTATAGAAAATTTTGTCAAAATTTTATTTCTAGAGAAAATTTTGTTAAAATTTTATTCGGTTCATAATGAAATTTTCATCATTGTCAAAATTTTATTTCTATGGAAAATTTTGTCAAAATTTTATTTCTATAGAAAATTTTGTTCAAATTGTATTCGGTTCCTAATCATGGTTGCCACTCGAGCCAAAAATAATCTACCAAGATTTTATTTCTATAGAAAATTTTGTCAAAAGTTTATTTCTATAGAAAATTTTGTTAAAATTTTATTTCTGTAGAAAATGTTGTCAAAATGTTATGTCTACTTTGTCAAACTGAATTATATACGTATTGGATCGATCTTTTTTGATTTAATATATACCACGTATGGACTTACATACAATTTAGAAGATGGTGTTAGGAGGTTTTAAGATACCTTGCCATCGGCAAGCGTTACCGCAACTTAAGTAATTCGATTGTGGATGGCAGTGTTTAGATGAAGTTTCTACGCAATCCATGATGGAGGGTACATAAGCTTCGGCCTGGCCGAACTTACGGCCGTATATACTTGTTCAGTTCTCAAGTTTACTTGAATTCATCGGATTTTGACCTTCCCTTAAGGATTTTGGTATTGATTCCGAGCCAAAGTTGCGGCTTCTTTAAAATAAAGAAAGTTTTTAGCGACCTATATGGCTTTAAATCTACACTGTTAGAAAAATATGTTTTTCATATGTTCCGATATGAACAAAATGTGTTTCGGGCACAATTTTTAAACACAATACATTTAAGTACAAACATGTAATGTTCCTAAACTAACACAAAATGTTTGGGACACATATGTTAATATGTTAGAATATATTATGTTTGGGGCATGAATATTTCATAAAAATAATATGTGTGAATGTAAACATATATAAATTTACAAATTTCGAGTAAACATATATATGTTGGGATACTTTATTCAGAGAGCGACAGAGAGAGAGAGAGAGTTAGTATAGAGAAAGAAATAGAGATGGAAACCGGGAAGGTTGAATAAAAAGATATCAACATAACACAGCGAGAGAATGAAATGAGAGCAATTTCTGGGAAACCGCTTGTTTGTTGTTTCAGAAAACTGTTTCATGATAAGGCCAAAAATTTAATATGCTTAAGTCTAAATATTATTTAATTTGAATATTAGAATGAATATTCGGAACCAAGAGAATAGACATTTGAAAAAAAAACAGCATATTTGTATTACAGAAAAAGATGCGAAGAACTCAAAAATTTCGTGGAAGTGAAAATTACGTGAGGGAATGAGCACAATCTTCTTTGGGGAATTCTTCCAAGCATAAACTATTTTTGGACTCAAAATGCTTCCAAACATATAATATGCTCACATAAAACGAACATATTAATGTTTCGGCAGTATCCAATAATATATGTGCTTCCTGCAAAATATGTTTGGAACATATGTTAGAGAAGCGATTTTTTTTGAGGGTGTAGGACCAATAAAATTAAAATTAGGATACAGATCTCATTTATCAAATTTTCACTCTCTTTTTTACGGTTTATTAACAAAGGTACTCACGTACAAACAAATGTCATTTGAAAAATCCAAATTATAACGGATACTTCAAAATAAAAAATGTTTTCTTAATTCCAAAAAAAAAAACGTTAAATCAAATGCGATAAATCCTCAAAATAAGTCTTAGCCTATATTTGAAGCGTTTTTATCTTAATTCTAAAGTTTCAATATTTCAGTTAATTTAAGGACAATTTCTTTAAATCAAAAATGTGTTTCTTTACCTTAAGGAAAATTAGCCTTAGTTCAAAGACATGAGAATTTAACGGAGGGACGCAAATTTATAAAATTTGTGTTCTAAATTTAATGAAAAAAATTATTTTTTAAGCAAAGATTATTAGCTTTACTTTAATTAAAATGTTATTCTTTTAAAGAAATTTGTCCTTAATATTTTGTAAATTTCGCATCCCAAAAAATTTAGGTTGCTTGTTCTTTAATGTCACGTAAATATTTTTTTCAGTGTATAATAGAAAAAGGTGCTAAGAACTAAAATAAAACTTGTGGAAATAAGAAAAATGTGAAAAACTTTTTTGAGTTAGTCTTTATGAAATGGTTTTTACATCCAATAAAATAAATCAACGTTCTGTTCTGTTCTCGACTTCAAAATCACTGTATTTTCGTGGTTACTTTTTTCAAAATAATTAACATTGTAGGTTAGGTTAGGTTAGGTGGCAGCCCGATATATCAGGCTCACTTAGACTATTCAGTCCATTGTGATACCACATTGGTGAACTTATCTCTTATCACTGAGTGCTGCCCGATTCCATGTTAAGCTTCATGACAAGGGACCTCCTTCTTATTTATATGCCGAGTCTGAACGGCATTCCACATTGCAGTGATACCACTTAGAGAAGCTTTGAAACCCTCAGAAATGTCACCAGCATTACTGAGGTGGGATAATCCACCGCTAAAAAACTTTTTGGTGTTCGGTCAAAGCAGGAATAGAACCCACGACCTTGTGTATGCAGGGCGGGCATGCTAACCATTGCACCACGGTGACTCACAATTAACATTGTAACTACAACAAATACATTAGATTAAAACATTAGAATTTCAAATTGATTTAATTTAATTAATTTCGTTTCCAAAAGCTCCAAAATCTCTACTTTTGCAAATCACTGTACACATTATTGTCGCGCTTTTTGTTTTATTAAAGAAAATTCTATGTTTTGGATATTTTTACATAAAACCACATTGAATGGCTTGCTGGGCACTAAGTATGACATCAAGATTGCAGGGGGTGATATATGACCGTGGTGTTCCCTTGCCACCTTTCAACCACCCTCCATCCATGGGCAATTGCCATCATAAACACATACACACGTATTCCCAAATAATCGTGTGCACATGGTCGTTCTAGGCACATGAGTTACTCGTAATGAGTTCAAGAGTTTGGTCACCCGATACCAACACTTCAACGCTTTAAATGACCTCTTTGACCACATGCCAGGCATTTGGTATGACGCCTTTGTCCCTCGATTAAACCAAGCAAACATTAGCGAATCATGCCTAAGCATTTTGGGACCAAGCAAGTGTTCTCCCTCGAGATGTTAGCGTGTTGTTGACATTTACTTTCGTAACCATAGCCTCCATTGGATAGGACGCTAAAGTGGAAATCCAATGTCTGAAATGGTGGTAAAAATCACACACACACACTAGGAAAGTCCCTAGGTGACTAGAGCCAAAGGAGGGCCATCGTCTTACCTGCTAGTTTCCATCATCATATTTCATAATGTTAAGATTTAAGGATTTGGTTATTTTTGGGGACTGTCGAATAACCACTTACGCTCTTTAGAGCAACACACAAAAAAAGTAAATCAAAAAAAGGGGTAAACATTTCTTTAATTTCTTACCAAAAATCACGGCAAACTTGAGAGTTCATTGAATTACCATAGCTTGATCTAACTAACAGTCGCTGGGTTAGTTTCATACAAAAAAAAAATATTTGCATAGCATGGAGGCAAGGCAACGTGGTGCATGTGACGACAACCATGGTCCCTAATTAAAAACCATAATGCATTTAACCCCAATCTTAGCCATTGTGGTTTTATAACTCGAAGGAAACCTCCCCCATTTTTTGCTTCATTTTAATAACTCCAATGCATGAAAAATTTAACAGCGCCTCTTAGGATTTTATGATGAATTTTGCAAGCATGCAAGATGGTCATAATTCGTGGTCGTAACAAAAAGGAATTTGCATAATCTCGATTTTAATTTTTGGTCATTTAAAATCAATTGATTTATTGTTCATTGGAAATCTAGAGATACGAGTACGGTTTTAAAGACCGAGTTTTGATATATGACACTATACAGGGCCCAAGAAGAATGAAAGTAACCACACAAGGCTCCATGCCAAAAAGTAATGAGAATGTTCTTTTTGGATCCGGAAGTGGTGCAAAATTGACGCGGAAGCGATGAATTTAACATGGGCTTGTCATAGGACGAAAGTCCTCCATTTCAACAGCCGTTGCACTGAATTTGCATGACTTCTTTAGGTGTGGTCCGAATTCAATGTTTTGGATGTAAATTAAAAAATTCTGTGATATTTTGTCAAATAAATAATTTTTATAAATTTTTTATAATTTTTAATGGATTCTAATGGTTGTCGGAAACGTTTGACTTCAAATATTTTCAAAAATTCACAATTTTTTCAGATTGGATTTATCATTTTTTTTCGACAAAATTTAAATGATTTGTACCATTTTATGTGTTCTTACTCTGTTTTTAACCAATTTGAAACAAAAAAAGTTAAATTACCCATTAAAAATATGAAAACACCAAGTTATAAAAAATTGAATTAAAACAAGTATATACGGCCGTAAGTTCGGCCAGGCCGAAGCTTATGTACCCTCCACCATGGATTGCGTAGAAAGTTCTACTGAAGACTGTCATCCACAATCGAAATACTTGGGTTGCGGTAACACTTGCCGATGGCAAGGTATCTTAAAACTTCCTAACACCATCTTCTAAATTACAAGGTAGTCCATACGTAGTATATATTAAACTAAAAAAGGCCGATTAAATAGGTATATAATTAAGTTTAAAGTTTCTATGGAAATAAAATTTTGACAAAATAAAATTTTGACAACATTTTCTATAGAAGTAAAATTTGGAAAAAATTATCTATAGAAATAAAAATTTTTAAAAAATTTTCTATAGAAATAAAATTTTTACAAAATTTTCTATAGAAATACAAATTTTACAAAATTTTCTATAGAAATAAAAATTTTACAAAATTTTCTATAAAAATAAAATTTTGACAAAATTTTGAACCGATATGGACCAATTTTTGTGTGATTGTAGATCGGCTATATATAACTATAGACCGATATGGACCAATTTTGGCAAGGATATTAGCGGCCTTATACTAATACCACGTTGCAAATTTCAACCGGATCGGATGAATTTTGCTCCTCCAAGAGGCTCCGGAGATCAAATCTGGGGAACGGTTTATATGGGGGCTATATATAATTATGGACCGATATGGACCAATTCTTGCGTGTTTGTATATATAGACCGATATATGGACCAATTTTGGCAAGGATATTAGCGGCCTTATACTAAAACCATGTTCCAAATTTCAACCGGATCGGATGAATTTTGCTCCTCAAAGAGGCTCCGGAGGACAAATTTGGGAATCGATTTATATGGGGGCTATATATAATTATGGACCAATATGGACCAATTTTTGCATGGTCATTAGAGAACATATACCAACACCATGTGCCAAATTTCAGCCGGATAGGATGAAATTTTCGTTTCTTAGAGGCTCCGCAAGCCAAATCGAGGGATCGGTTTATATGGGGGCTATATATAATTATGCACCGATGTGAACCAATTTTTGCATGGTTATTAGAGACCATATACTAACACCATGTACAAAATTTCAGCCGGATCGGATGAAATTTGCTTCTCTTAGAGCAATCGCAAGCCAAATTTGGGGGTCCGTTTATATGGGGGCTATACGTAAAAGTGGACCGATATGGCCCATGAAATTTGCTTCTCTTAGAGCAATCGCAAGCCAATGTTGGGGGTCCGTTTATATGGGGGCTATACGTAAAATTGGACCGATATGGCCCATTTGCAATACCATCCGACCTACATCAATAACAACTACTTGTGCCAAGTTTCAAGTCGATAGCTTGTTTCGTTCGGAAGTTAGCGTGATTTCCACAGACGGACGGACGGACATGCTCAGATCGACTCAGAATTTCACCACGACCCAGAATATATATACCTTATGGGGCCTTAGAGCAATATTTCGATGTGTTACAAACGGAATGACAAAGTTAATATACCCCCATACTATGGTGGAGGGTATAACAACTTCCTGGGAAGTTAAAGTAAAGAACATCATTGGCAGTGCATCTTCTGGAAGTGCTTTTAAAGTTGTGCCTTTGAAAGAACGTCCAAATTTTTTTGCTGGGATACAACGAAATACTGAAGATACAAATATCAGACGATACATTCTTTGTTGGCTACACGGATAGGTTATGCTAGGTAAAGTGGCAGTTCGATATTTCACTTAGACCATTCAGTGTATTGTGACACCACAGTGGTGAACTTATCACTGGGTGCTGCCCGATTCTATGTTAAGCTCATTGACAAGGGATCTCCTTCTTATGGGCGAGTCCGAACATTGCGACGAAATAACTTTTGGGAGCCACCGTGGTGCAATGGTTAGCATGTCCGCCTTGCATAAACAAGGTAATGGGTTCGATTCCTGCTTCGAACGAACACCAAAAAGTTTTTCAGCGGTGGTTTATCCCACCTCAGTAATGCTGGTGACACCTATGTGTTATCACAATGAACTGAATGGTCTAAGTGAGCCTGATAAATCGGGCTGCCATCTAATCTAACCTAATGCTGGTTACATTTCTGAGTGTTTCAAAGCTCTGTAAGTGGTTTCACTGCAATGTGGAACGCCGTTCGGACTCGGCTATAAAAAGGAGGTCCCTTGTCATGGAGCTTAACATGGGATCGATCAGGATCGATCCCAATAGACCGCCAGGCGAAAGCAGCGACAAACTTGACTGAGCAGGCAGGCTAATGGTACATATAGGAGGTCCTCTTTCAGCAAGAAGAAGAAAAATTCTCATGGAGATGAGTAACAGTATACTCCTCTATGGATGTGAAATCCGGGTGTTGATTCTACAGAGACGAACAAAGCTGATTTCAGACCTCCAAGTGATTGAACGGAAAAAGGTTCTCGTGGTTAAACAAAAGAAGCGACAAACTTGATACTGAACATCCAATAACCGACCAGGGTAAATAGCAGCAATGAGATAAAGGGCAAATGATAACGACACGAATGAGCAGGCAGGCTAATAGGAAAGATAGGAGTCCCGAGCAAAAGAAGGATAATGTGAGAATGACTGAGAAGGAGGACTTGATACCGAACATTCAACAAGAGGCCAGGTATAAAGGGAAGGACCGAGACAGATGCTCTTTGGCCATTCCTTTTGAAAGTATCTACACTATATGGGGACATGCAGTTCAGGAAAATGCATTTATGTAGAAGAAGTCACAGACAATACGTTCATTAGATGTAGCTGGTGAGCAGGACGACGGAGAGCGGTTGAAGACGATATAAAGAACAACACGTTCTTAGCAAGAACAAGTATATACGACCGTAAGTTCGGCCAGGCCGAAGCTTATGTACCCTTCACCATGGATTGCGTAGAAACTTCTACTGAAGACTGTCATCTACAATCGAATTACTTGGGTTACGGTAACACTAGCCAATGACGCGGTATCTCAAAACTTCCTAACACCGTCTTCTAAATTGTAAGTTAGTCCATACGTGGTATGTATTATACAAAAAAGGTATACTCGTATATAGGTAAGTCTGCAAATAATTACGAACCGATATGGACTTTTACGCGGTAATTAGAGAGCCAAAATCGATATATAATTATGGACCCATATAGACGTAGTTTAGCATGGTTGTTAGCGTCCATATACTAGCACACTGTGCCAAATTTCAACCGAATCGGATGAATTTTGCTCTTCCAAGAGGCTCCGAAGTTCAAATATGGGAATCGGTTTATATGGGGGCTATGTATAATTATGGACCGATGTAGACCAATTCCTGCATGGTTGTTGGAGACCATATAAAAACACCACGTACCAAATTTCAACTAATCAGATGAATTTTGCTCTTCCAACAGGCTCCGGAGGTCAAATCTGGAGAGCGGTTTATATGGGGACTATATATTATTATGGACCGATGAAGACCCATTTAGCACGGTTGTTATATTCCATATAAAGGGTGATACGGTCAAAATTTGGTCAATATAAACTTGACGTATTTCTTTCAATTTTGCATTTAAAAAACCTGAACACCCCTCATTTTGAAGGTGTGTGTGTGTAAATGTTGCTCCTATTTTGATTTTGGAATTCACTCTTCAGTTGTCAAAATGCCGTCCAAGCAAGAAGAGCAGCGTATCAAAATTTTGCTCGCGCATCGCGAAAATCCGAGCTACTCGCACGCAAAGCTGGCAAAATCGCTAAAAGTTGCCAAATCAACCGTTACAAATGTAATTAAAGTGTTTGGGTAACGTTTGTCGACAACCAGGAAGTCTGGACGGGGGGGAAATCGAAAACCGGAAGCCGCTGAGACGACAAAGAGAGTTGCCGGTAGTTTCAAGCGAAACCCTAACCTCTCTCTCCGAGATGCCGCAAATAAGCTGGGTGTATCGTCTACAACCGTGCATCGAGCCAAAAAACGAGCCGGACTATCGACTTACAAGAAGGTAGTGACTCCAAATCGCGATGATAAACAAAATACGACGGCCAAAGCGCGATGCCGGAGGCTGTACACAACGATGCTGACGAAGTTTGACTGCGTGGTAATGGACGACGAAACCTACGTCAAAGCCGACTACAAGCAGCTTCCGGGACAGGAGTTTTATACGGCAAAAGGAAGGGGAAAGGTAGCAGATATTTTCAAGCACATAAAACTGTCAAAGTTCGCAAAGAAATATCTGGTTTGGCAAGCCATCTGTACCTGTGGCTTGAAAAGCAGCATTTACATAGCTTCCGGAACTGTCAACCAAGAAATTTACGTGAAAGAGTGTTTGAATAAACGTCTGCTGCCTTTCCTGAAGAAACACGGAAACACTGTTTTGGCCTGATTTGGCATCTTGCCATTACGGTAAAAAGGCCATGAAAAACTGCTAAGGACGAGCAGCAGTTTAAGGCAAACTGGCTTTCTGCGGCGAAGAAGGTGGACAAGGTGGCTGTTCAAAATTTGATGGCAGGTGTCAAGCGTGAGGCCCGGCAATTCGGATTTGGAAAAGCGAAAGCCTAACTGAATAATTTTCCTGAATTTTATACTAATTGAACTTGAAAAAGAAATTTAATTTGATTTTTTAAATAAACGATTTCACCGATTTACACGCGTTTTCCCTTGACCAAATTTTGACCGTATCACCCTTTACTAACACCATGTACCAAATTTCAGCCGAATCGGATGAAATTTGCTTCTCTTAGAGGCCTCGCAAGCCAAATTTGGGGGTCCGTTTATATGGGGGCTATACTTAAAAGTGGACCGACATGGCCCATTTGCAATACCATCTGACCTACATCAATAACAACTACCTGTGCCAAGTTTCAAGTCGATAGCTTCTTTCGTTCGGAAGTTAGCGTGATTTCAACAGACGGACGGACGGACATGCTCACATCGACTCAGAATTTTACCACGACCCGGAATATATATACTTTCTGGGGTCTTAGATCAATATTTAGATGTGTTACAAACGGAATGACAAAGTTAATGTACCCCCCATCCTATGGTGGAGGGTATGAAAAGGTTGACGACGACATGAGAAATTGAAGCTCTAGTCTGGACTAAAAGGAGACGGTCACGGACCACCTGGGGGTCCACACCGAAATAATGCGATGACGGTTCTGAGGTTATTATAATACCCCGAGGAAAGTGGGATGGGTTTTTAGCCGGTATCGTCGATTCTTGTGGAGTCCGGCATACGGTCACGACGCACGTTCATGTGCATAAAACATTTTCCCAGCCTTGACCGCAGACAATGGTTTGGAGGCTTAATTCATCAATCTTCTGGAATTTTGTAGAATCTAAATTATATTGAATTTATTGGAAGAATTTTTTAAATGAGACTTATTTAAATAAAACCAAAACTTTGGGAATATTATAAGTTTTCATCTTTTTTCTATGTTGGCCAAAATAGAATTTTGAAAGTGAACAATATTGATTTTGAATTGACTGAAATTGTATGAAGTCTCGAAGTTAAAAGTCGACGTTTTCACAATCACAAAATCTGATCTGAAAACTTTTGACTTTTGGAAATCCGAATCCGTAGTTTCATCTGAACTATTGACGGGTTTCGATACAGTCAACCATGTCTCACTTTTCGAGAACATTGAGACTAACTTATTCTCAATGTCCCCTAGCGACAGAGACGAGACGTTGGGATCTTAATTATGTTTGCGAGCGTCGATCGTATGTGGAATTTGGAGATAAGAAGCTAAGACCACGTACAGCGAAACTGGTAGATCCCCAAGAAGGAGCGACGTCTCCGTATCTGTTCCACCTTAAATCTACTACCGGTTAAATATCTACCTTGCTGAACTTCGCATTTATATCATTGAGAGAAATTTGAGGATATCCGCTCCCAATTCCTCAGCCATACTATATGTTACATGGACAACAGAAGAACAAAGGCAGTTGAATATAAGAGTCCATGGCGTAACAATTCCCTCAACAAAATACCACAATATCCACGGGGAACATTCGAAAGCCCTTTTACGTCTTCCGCACATGCAACTGCAATTTGTGAAAACTCTTCTGGTAGAAAAAATGTCGTGAAGTCTGTTGCAGGCAGCACTTCGGGAGTGGACAAAAAAACTTGTTGCCTAATTATAAGGCGGTTGGCTGGACAGTGGGAATTTTTGCCGCGCCTGTGTGGATACCTCAGACAAGCGACGCGCAGTGGAGTGACATATATGTATACTGTGACAGAGTGTCTCCGGTGTATTCCCCTGTATAAACTCAAAAACCTCCCCGGGCGTATACATAAAAACAAGTTGTCAATACATTATCCCCTGGTTCGTTATCGCAGTAACCCTCCAAATCACCATCTTGTGTATAACCACCACCAAGCAGCAGTGATCTCCATTTCTAGAGCGCGAGAGCCATGTAGAAATTAATGAAGAGAATTCTTTCGGTGTGGTGCCCAGCAAAAAATTTGGAAGTTCTTCCAAAGACACAACTTTAAAAACACTTCCAGAAGATGTACTCCTAATGATGTTCTTCATTTTAACTACACGGGAAGTTCTATTCATTAAATTTTTTAATAGTTTTAATGGGTAATTTTAACTTTTTATACCCTCCACCATAGGATGGGGGTATACTAACTTTGTCATTCCGTTTGTAACACATCGAAATATTGCTCTAAGACCCCATAAAGTATATATATTCTGGGTCGTGGTGAAATTCTGAGTCGATCTAAGCATGTCCGTCCGTCCGTCCGTCTGTCCGTCCGTCCGTCCGTCTGTCCGTCTGTCCGGCTGTCCGTCCGTCTGTGGAAATCACGCTAACTTCCGAACGAAACAAGCTATCGACTTGAAACTTGGCACAAGTAGTTGTTATTGATGTAGGTCGGATGCTATTGCAAATGGGCCATATCGGTCCACTTTTACGTATAGCCCCCATATAAACGGACCCCCAAATTTGGCTTTCGAGGCCTCTAAGAGAAGCAAATTTCATCCGATCCGGCTGAAATTTGGTACATGATGTTAGTATATGGTATCTAACAACCATGCAAAAATTGATCCACATCGGTCCATAATTATATATAGCCCCCATATAAACCGATCCCCCGATTTGGCTTGCGAGGTCTCTAAGAGAAGCAAATTTCATCCGATCCGGCTGAAATTTGGTACTTGGTGTTAGTATATGGTCTCTAACAACCACGCAAAAATTGGTCCACATCGGTCCATAATTATATACAGCCCCCATATAAACCGATCCGCCGATTTGGCTTGCGAGGCCTATAAGAGAAGCAAATTTTATCCGATCCGGCTGAAATTTGGTACATGGTGTTAGTATATGGTATCTAACAACCATGCAAAAATTGGTCTACATCGGTCCATAATGATATATAGCCCCCATATAAACCGATCCCCCGATTTGGCTTGCGAGGCCTCTAAGAGAAGCAAATTTCATCCGATCGGGCTGAAATTTGGTACATGGTGTTAGTATATGGTCTCTAACAACCATGCAAAAATTGGTCTACATGGGTCCATACTTATATATAGCCCCCATATAAACCGATCCGCCGATTTGGCTTGCGAGGCCTCTAAGAGAAGCAAATTTCATCCGATCCGGCTGAAATTTGGTACTTGGTGTTAGTATATGGTCTCTAACAACCACGCAAAAATTGGTCCACATCGGTCCATAATTATATATAGCCCCCATATAAACCGATCCGCCGATTTGGCTTGCGAGGCCTATAAGAGAAGCAAATTTTATCCGATCCGCCTGAAATTTGGTACATGGTGTTAGTATATGGACTCTAACAACCTTGCAAAAATTGGTCCACATCGGTCCATAATTATATATAGGCCCCATATAAACAGATTCCCAGATTTGACCTCCAGAGCCCCTTGGAAGAGCAAAATTCTTTCCATTCGGTTGAAATTTGGTACGTGATGTTAGTATATGGTATCCAACAACCATGCAGGAATTGGTTCCTATCAGCCCATAATTATATATAGCTCCCATATAAACCGATCCCCAGATTTGACCTACGGTGCCTTTTGGAGAAGCAAAATTCATCCGATCTGCTTGAAATTTGGTACGTGGTGATCGTATATGATATTTAACAACCATGCCAAAAGTGGTCCATATCAGTCCATAATCATATATAGCCCCATATAAACTGATCCCGAGATTTGGTTTTGGAGCCTCTTGGAGGAGCAAATTTCATCCGAGTGAGTTGAAATTTGGTACATTGTGCTAGTATATGGTCGTTAACAACCATGCCTAACTAGGTCCATATCGGTCTATAGTTATATATATATCCCTCAGAAATCGATTTCCAATCACACAAAAATTGGTCCATATCAAGTTCATAATTGTATATAGCCCCCATATAAGCGATCCCCATATTTCAATTCTGGCTCTCTACGTACAAAAAGTCCATATCGATTCGTAATTATTTGTAGACTTACCTATACATAACTTTTTTGTCTAATATATACCACGTATGGACTAACTCACAATTTAGAAAACGATGTTAAGAATTTTTAAGATACCACAATCCAAGTATTTCGATTATGGATGACACTCTTTCGTAGAAGTTTCTAAGCAATCCATGGTGGAGGGTACATAAGATTCGGCCTGGCCGAACTTACGGCCGTATATACTTGTTTTGTTTCGAATTGGTTAAAAACAGTTTAAGAATTCATAAAATGGTGCAAATTATTTAAATTTTGTCGAAAAAACTGCTAAATCCAATGTGAAAAAATTGTGAGTTTTTGAAAATATTTGAGGTCAAGCGTTTCCGACTAGCATTAAAAATTATATAAATTATTTATTTGACAAAATATCACAGAATTTTTTAATTTACATCCAAAACATTGAATTCGGATTACACCTAAAAAAGTGATGCAAATTCAGTGCACCGGCTGTTGAAATGGAGGACTTCCGTCCCATGATAAGAGCATGTTAAATTCATCGCTTCTGCGTCAATTTTGCACCACTTCCGGATCCAGAACATTTTCGTTACTTTTTTGGCGACGCTTTTTTTTGCTGATATTCGGTCCAGCTGAATTTGTCTTAAACTTAGTGTACATTTTTTAGGAGTTATTAAAATAAGGATTCTATTGGCTTCCTATTACAATAATCTCTTCAGACTTTCCGTTTGTCATCACTTATGTCCGATGCGTAACAATTTATTCAAATAAATTGTTATGACCAAGATCACACTATGTTTTGTAGAGAATATCCTTTAGTAATCCCCAATAAATCCTCTAATACAAACCAAAATTGTTCTTAACAAATAAAACCACTTTTTCTAACTCTCTCTAATTATCCCTCGCTACTTATACACTAACAAACAAAGAACTTCAAGTTATTTATCCTCATAAACTGTTTTAGATTTCCATTTTGCCTTCCTGTGCCCGGCACCACAATTCCCTCTTGGATTATCCTAACTAAATTTTTTGTATTTCAAAGACAGACACTAAATTATATTTTCTTTGTATCGTTTGTTGGTTCTGGCTATTAGGATCCTTTTTTTTCAAAAGGAATCAGAGTATACGAAAAAAAGAAAACAGAAACACCTCTTAAGTTCACAACAATTTATTCAAATACTCCTCTTGGAAGACCTCTATGTGGAGATTTCGTTTTTTTTTTGTTAACAAAAAAAAAAAAAAAAAAAACAGAAATACCCCTTTTTTTAGTATTGTTCGATATTGTTTATTCCTTCATTTAATATGGGTGAATTGTAAGAAAATGGAAAATAAAGAAGAAAAGAACCTTTTGCGTATTATTATCATCAATAATGTGCTTTCGTTTGTGGATTGCTTTGTTATCCGCTTTTAAGCTTCATGCCGCCCCCTCGAAGGGCAAAAAAAAAACATTTCGATGGCAATGGCAACGGCAAAACAGGAATTCGCATCATTACGAATAACAATAAAAAAAAATAATTTTACAACTAAAGGAAAACTATAACCTATGTGTGTATGTATTTACGGAGGTTAGGGGGGAATGTATAATCTATTATGGTATTCTTCGTTTAAATCAAAACTCAAGAGATTATTGCATAACAATGCAATTTTATAAAATAGTAGTAGAATATTCTTTATCAGAAAACAGACGAGCTAAAAAATATAGCAGACCTTCAGAAGCTTATCTCTTTGCGTCTTCCAAAGCCGAAATATGGCTTTTACATTTTTAGCCGTCTTTACCTTAAAATAAGTTTATATCTTTGACTGCCGATACAGAGCACATTAAAAAAAAAAAACAAGTATATACTGCCGTAAGTTCGGCCAGGCCGAAGCTTATGTACCCTCCATCATGGATTGCGTAGAAACTTTTTCTAAACACTACCATCCACAATCGAATTACTTAAGTTGCGGTAACGCTTGCCGATGGCAAGGTATCTTAAAACCTCCTACCACCATCTTCTAAATTGTATGTAAGTCCATACGTGGTATATATTAAATCAAACAAGTATATACGGCCGTAAGTTCGGCCAGGCCGAAGCTTATGTACCCTCCATCATGGATTGCGTAGAAACTTCTTCTAAACACTGCCATCCACAATCGAATTACTTAAGTTGCGGTAACGCGTGCAAGGTATCTTAAAACCTCCTAACACCATCTTCTAAATTGTATGTAAGTCCATACGTGGTATATATTAAATCAAAAAAGATCGATCCAATACGTATATAATTCAGTTTGACAAAGTAGACATAAAATTTTGACAAAATTTTCTACAGAAATAAAATTTTAACAAAATTTTCTATAGAAATAAAATTTTCTATAGAAATAAAAATTTTGACAAAATTTTCTATAGAAAGAAAATTTTGACAAAAATTTCTACAGAAATAAAATTTTAACAAAATTTTCTATAGAAATAGACTTTTGACAAAATATTCTATAGAAATAAAAACTTGGTAGATTATTTTTGGTTCGAGTGGCAACCATGATTATGAACCGAATAAAATTTGAACAAAATTTTCTATAGAAATAAAATTTTGACAATGATGAAAATTTTATTATGAACCGAATAAAATTTTAACAAAATTTTCTCTAGAAATAAAATTTTGACAAAATTTTCTATAGAAATAAAATTTTGGCAAAATTGTCTATATAATAAAATTTTGGTAGATTATTTTTGGCTCTAGTGGCAACCATGATTATGAACCGATATGGACCAATTTTTGTGTGATTGGACCAATTGTTGTATGGTTGTTAGCGACCATATACTAACACCACGTTCCTAATTTGAACCGGATCGGATGAATTTTGCTCCTCCAAGAGGCTCCGTAGGTCAAATCTGGAGAACGTTTTATATGGGGGCTATATATAATTATGGACCGATATGGACCAATTCTGGCACGGTTGTTAAAGATCATATACTAACACCATGTTCAAAATTACAACCGGATCGGATGCAATTTGCTTCTCTTTGAGGCTTCGCAAGCCAAATCTGGAGATCGGTTTATATGGGGTCTATATATAAGTATGGACCGATGTGGACCAATTTTTGCATGGTTGTTAGAGACCATATACCAACATCATGTACCAAATTTCAGCCGGATCGGATGAAATTTGCTTCTCTTTGAGGCTCCGCAAGCCAAATCTGGGGGTCGGTTTATATGGGGGCTATACATAATTATAGACCGATGTGAACCAATTTTTGCATGATTGTTAGAGACCATCTACCAACACCATGTACCAAATTTCAGCCGGATCGGATGAAATATGCTTCTCTTAGAGGCTCCACAAGCCAAATCTGGGGATCGGTTTATATGGGGGCTATATATAATTATGGACCGATGTGGACCAATTTTTGCATGGTTGTTAGAGACCATATACCAACACCATATACCAAATTTCAGCCGGATCGGATGAAATATGCTTCTCTTAGAGGCTCCACAAGCCAAATCTGGGGATCGGTTTATATGGGGGCTATATATAATTATGGACCGATGTGGACCAATTTTTGCGTGGTTGTTAGAGACCATATACCAACACCATGTACCAAATTTCAGCTGGATCGGATGAAATAGGCTTCTCTTAGAGGCTCCACAAGCCAAATCTGGGGATCGGTTTATATGGGGGCTATATATAATTATGGACCAATGTGAACCAATTTTTGCATGATTGTTAGAGACCATCTACCAACACCATGTACCAAATTTCAGCCGGATCGGATGAAATATGCTTCTCTTAGAGGCTCCACAAGCCAAATCTGGGGATCGGTTTATATGGGGGCTATATGTAATTATGGACCGATGTGGACCAATTTTTGCATGGTTGTTAGAGACCATATACCAACACCATATACCAAATTTCAGCCCGATCGGATGAAATATGCTTCTGTTAGAGGCTCCACAAGCCAAATCTGAGGGTCCCTTTATATGGGGGCTATACGTAAAAGTGGACCGATATGGCCCATTTTCAATACCATCCGACCTACATCGATAACAACGACTTGTGCCAAGTTTCACGTCGATAGCTTGTTTCGTTCGGAAGTTAGCGTGATTTCAACAGACGGACGGACGGACGGACGGACGGACGGACGGACGGACGGACGGACATGCTTAGATCGACTCAGAATTTCACCACGACCCAGAATATATATACTTTATGGGGTCTTAGAGCAATATTTCGATGTGTTACAAACGGAATGACAAAGTTAATATACCCCCATCCTATGATGGAGGGTATAAAAAGATCGATCCAATACGTATATAATTCAGTTTGACAAAGTAGACATAAACAAAATTTTCTATAGAAATAAAATTTTCTATAGAAATAAAAATTTTGACAAAATTTTCTATAGAAAGAAAATTTTGATAAAAATTTCTACAGAAATAAAATTTTAACAAAATTTTCTATAGGAATAGACTTTTGACAAAATATTCTATAGAAATAAAATCTTGGTAGATTATTTTTGGCTCGAGTGGCAACCATGATTATGAACCGAATAAAATTTGAACAAAATTTTCTATAGAAATAAAATTTTGACATTGATGAAAATTTTATTGTGAACCGAATAAAATTTTAACAAAATTTTCTCTAGAAATAAAATTTTGACAAAATTTTCTATAGAAATAAAATTTTGACAAAATTTTCTATATAAATAAAATTTTGGTAGATTAATTTTGGCTCTAGTGGCAACCATGGTTATGAACCGATATGGACCAATTTTTGAGTGATTGGACCAATTGTTGTATGGTTGTTAGCGACCATATACTAACACCACGTTCCTAATTTGAACCGGATCGGATGAATTTTGCTCCTCCAAGAGGCTCCGGAGGTCAAATCTGGAGAACGTTTTATATGGGGGCTATATATAATTATGGACCGATATGGACCAATTCTGGCACGGTTGTTAAAGATCATATACTAACACCATGTTCAAAATTACAACCGGATTGGGTGAAATTTGCTTCTCTTGGAGACTTCGCAAGCCAAATCTGGGGATCGGCTTATATGGGGGCTATATATAATTATGAACCGATGTGGACCAATTTTTGCATGGATATTAGAGACCATATAACAATACCAAGTACCAAATTTCAGCCGGATCGGATGCAATTTGCTTCTCTTTGGGGCTTCGCAAGCCAAATCTGGAGATCGGTTTATATGGGGTCCATATATAATTATGGACCGATGTGGACCAATTTTTGCATGGTTATTAGAGACCATATACCAACATCATGTACAAAATTTCAGCCGGATCGGATGAAATTTGCTTCTCTTTGAGGCTCCGCAAGCCAAATCTGGGGATCGGTTTATATGGGGGCTATATATAATTATGGACCGATGTGCACCAATTTTTGCATGATTGTTAGAGACTATCTACCAACACCATGTACCAAATTTCAGCCATTTTCAATACCATCCGACCTACATCGATAACAACTACTTGTGCCAAGTTTCAAGTCGATAGCTTGTTTCGTTCGGAAGTTAGCGTGATTTCAACAGACGGACGGACGGACGGACGGACGGACGGACGGACATGCTTAGATCGACTCAGAATTTCACCACGACCCAGAATATATATACTTTATGGGGTCTTAGAGCAATATTTCGATGTGTTACAAACGGAATGACAAAGTTAATATACCCCCATCCTATGATGGAGGGTATAAAAAAGGCCGATTAAATACGTATATAATATAGTTTGACAAAATTTTCTATAGAAATAAAATTTTGACAAAATTTTCTATAGAAATAAAAACTTGACAAAATTTTCTATAGAAATAAAATGTTGACAAAATTTTCTATGGAAGTAAAATGTTGACAAAATTTTGTATAGAAATAAAATGTTGACAAAATTTTCTACAGAAATAAATTTTTTACAAAATTTTCTATAAAAATAAAATTTTGACAAAACTTTCTATGGAAATAAAATTTTGACAAACATTTCTATAGAAATAAACGTTTGACAAAACTTTCTATAGAAATGAAATTTTGACACAACTTTCTATAGTAATAAAATTTGACAAAATTTTCTATGGAAATAAAGTTTTGGTAGATTATTTTTGGCGATATGGACCAATTTTTGTGTAATAAGTCATCGGCTATATATAACTAAAGACCGATATTGACCAATTTTTACATGGCTGTTAGAGGCCCTATATTGACAAAATGTACCAAATTTCAACCGCATCGAATGACTTTTGCTATATATAATTATGGACCGATATGGACCAATTTTTGCATGGTTGTTAGATACCATATACTAACACCATGTACCAAATTTCAACTGGATCGGATGAATTTCGCTCCTCCAAGATGCTCCTGAGGTCAAATCTGGGGATCGGTTTATATGGGAGCTATATATAATTATGAACCGATATGGACCAATTTTTGCATGGTTGTTAGAGACTATATACTAACACCACGTACTAAATTTCAATTGGATCGGATGAATTTTGCTCCTCCAAGAGGCTCCGGAGTTCAAATCTGGGGATCGGTTTATATGGGAGCTATATATAATTATGAACCGATATGGACCAATTTTTGCATGGTTGTTAGAGGCCGTATACTAACATCAGGTACCAAATTTAAACAGGATCGGATGAATCTTGCCCCTCCAAGAGACTCCGGAGGTCAAATCTGGGGATCGGTTTATATGGGGGGCTATATATAATTATGGACCGATATGGACCAATTTTTGCATGGTTGTTAGAGACCGTATACTAACATCAGGTACCACATTTCAACCGGATCGGATGAATTTTTCCCCTCCAAGAGGCTCCGGAGGTCAAATCTGGGGATCGGTTTATATGGGGGCTATATATAATTATAGACCGACATGGACCAATTTTTGCATGGGTGTTAGAGACCGTATACTAAGACCACGTACTAAATTTCAACCGGATCGGATGAATTTTGCTCCTCCAAGAGGCTCCGGAGGTCAAATCTGGGGATCGGTTTATTTCGGAGCTATATATAATTATGGACCGATATGGACCAATTTTTGCATGGTTGTTAGAGGCCGTATACTAACATCAGGTACCAAATTCCAACCGGATCGGATGAATTTTGCTGCTCCGGGAGGCTCCCCAAGCCAAATTTGGGGATCGGTTTATATGGGGGCTATACGTAAACGGTCCGATATGGCCGATTTTCAATACCATCCGACCTACATCAATAACAACTACTTGTGCCAAGTTTCAAGTCGATAGCTTGTTTCGTTCGGAAGTTAGCGTGATTTCCACAGACGGACGGACAGCCGGACAGACGGACGGACGGACGGACGGACGGACATGCTTAGATCGACCCAGAATTTCACCACGACCCAGAATATATATACTTTATGGGGTCTTAGAGCAATATTTCGATGTGTTACAAACGGAATGACAAAGTTAATATACCCCCATCCTATGGTGGAGGGTATAAAAAAAACGATCCCATAATAAAATTTCCCGCTGATTTTCAAATTAATTCTCAATGGTAAAACAAAGAATATAAATTTTTCTCTAGACCCATCGTTGTGCAATGGCTAATACGAGTTCCCATCCCAGTGTCGACCAAACACCAAAAAGTTTTTTAGCAGTTGATTATTCCCTCCACCGTGATACAATGGTTAGCATACCGGCCTTGCATACACAAGGTTGCATCGTGGTTTCGATCCCTACTTCGACCGAAAACCAAAAAGTTTTTCAGCGGTGGATTATCCCACCTCAGTAATGCTGGTGACATTTCGGAGAGTTTCAAAGCTTCTCTAAGTGATTTCACTGCAATGTGAAACACCGTTCGGATTCGGTTATAAAAAGGAGGTCCCTTGTCATTGAGCTTAACATGGAATCGGGCAGCACTCAGTGATAAGAGAGAAGTTCACCACGGTGGTATCACAATGGACTGAATAGTCTAATCGGGATATCACCTAACCTAGCATCCCCTCTCAGTAACCCAGCAAAACAAGTATATACAGCCAGGCCGAATCGTATGTACCCTGCACCATGGATTGCGTAGAAACTTTTACGAAAGACTGTCATCTACAATCGAATTACTTGGATTGTGGTATCTTCAAACTTCTAACATCGTTTTCTAAATTGTGAGTTAGTCCATACGTGGTATATATTAAACCAAAAAGGTATGTGTAGGTAAGTCTACAAATAATTACGAATCGATATGGAATTTTGCACGGTACGTAGAGAGCCAGAATTGAAATATGCGGGTCGCTTATATGGGGGCTATATACAACTATAAATTTGATACGGACCAAATTTTGTGTGATTGGGGATCGATTTATCTGAGGGCTATATATAACTATAGACCGATATGGACCTAGTTAAGTATGGTTGTTAACGGCCATATACTAGCACAATGTACCAAATTTCAAGCGACTCGGATGAAATTTGCTCCTCCAAGTGGCTCCAAAACCAAATATCGGGATCAGTTTTTTATGGGGGCTATATATGATTATGGACTGATATGGGCCACTTTTGGCATGGTTGTTAAATATCATATACTACCACCACGTACCAAATTTCAACCAAATCGGATGAATTTTGCTTCTCCACCGGAAGTCAAATCTGGAGATCGGTTTATATGGGGGCCAGTGATGCCATGCGTAGGGGAAAATCCTTTTTGGTAGGAATTTTTTCCTAAAATTACATCTGTAGGGAAAAAGGGCAGATTTTTCATTTTTTCTACAAATGTAAGGAATTTTTCCAATCTCCAGGGTTTACAACATTTTGCAACAAGAAGAGTACTTTTCCTTAATATTCCAGATATTTGAAGATCCAAAATATATGGTAGTCAAAGCTTCAACGAATGGAATACGCAATTCACCGTTAACAATGTTATTGTAATGATTTTATTTAGAAAAGTTCAGCGGTAACGGTAAAAGATATTTTGCATTGGTATTTAATTACAAATGCGTAAATAAATTTCATTTGTAGGAATTAACGCTTCCATTAAGGTTCATAAACAGGTGATGGCTTCCTCAACTTGGTGCCTCTCAATATTTTCTAATACAAAGATCACTTGCAGTACATTTGCGGATTCGTGTACATAAATGTAGGATTAAATATTATTACAATACTTATTCGAGCCTATTGGACAAGAAGATTAAGGGAATTAGTACTATTACTGAAAAGAACTTGTCCAATAAGCTCGAATAAGAATTGTAATAATATTTAGTTTAAATGACTTGGACATTAAGTAGGCATTGGTGTCAGGCTAACATAAAAATAGTAAATGTAGGATTTTTATTCCGGAATATTTTCAAAAACTGTTTTACAACTGTTACATTCACAACAGTTTTTAATGTTTTAGAAAAATGTCGTCTAGTGAAGAAAATAAAACCATTCCAACAAAATTTAGAAAATAGCCTTTTGGCCAAATTGGCTCAATAATGAATTGAAGCGTTGGCTAAAGGCGATCGAAAAAGACGATTTTAAATACCAATGCATTGCTTGTTCGTAAATTGTAGAAATCAGACCTGAAGAAACAAGCGGCCATTATAGTCCACAAGAAAAATGTTGGTAGTGTTAAAAATGAGCAATGATGTTGCAATGTTCGAAATCAGAATAAAAATGTCAATATTCATATTATTCAACATTTGGTCCCTTTATTGAAGGATCTAATCCCTGATTATTAATTTTAAAAAATTTGTCATTTTCTTGCCAAATTTGTTTGAATTTAGTACCGTAGGAAAAAATGTAGGGAAAAAATTTTGGGCGTAGGGAAAAAAGGGAATTTTTAGGAGCCGCGTAGGGAATTTTCAAAAAAAATTCCTGGCATCACTGATGGGGGCTATATATAATATGGACCGATTTCGACCAATTTTTGCATGCGTGTTTAAGGCCATATATTAACACCACGTACCAAATTTCAACCGAATCAGATGATTTTTGGTCTTCCAAGAGGTCAAATCTAGGGATCGGTTTATATGGGGACTATATATAATTATGCACCGATGTGGACCAATTTTTGCATGGTCATTAGAGACCATACACCATGTACCAAATTTCAGCCGGATCGGATGAAATATGCTTCTCTTAGAGGATCCGCAAGCCAAATCTGGGAATCGGTTTATATGGGGGCTATATATAATTATAGGCCGATGTGGACCAATTTTTGCATGGTTGTTAGAGCCATATACCAACATCATGCACCAAAGTACAGCCGGATCGGATGAAATTTGCTTCTCTTAGAGGCTCCGCAAACCAAATCGGGGGATCGGTTTATATGGGGCTATATGTAATTATGCACCGATGTGGACCAATTTTTGCATGGTTATTATAGACTATATACTTACCCCGTACACCAAATTTCAGCCGGAGCGGATGAAATTTGCTTCTCTTAGAGGATCCGCAAGCCAAAATTGGGGGTCCGTTTATATGGGGGCTATACGTAAACGTGGACCGATATGGCCCATTTGCAATACCATCCGACCTACATCAATAACAACTAACTAAGTTTCAAGTCGATATCTTGATTCGTTCGGAAGTTAGCGTGATTTCAACAGACGGACGGACGGACATGCTCAGATCGACTCAGAATTTCACCACGAGGCAGAATATATATACTTTATGGGGTCTTAGATGTGTTACAAACGGAATGACAAAGTTAATATACCCCCATCCTATGGTGGAGGGTATAAAAAGGGTAAACATTTCTTTTTTTATACCCACCACCATAGAATGGTGAGGGGGATATAATAAGTTTGTCATTCCGTTTGTAACACATCGAAATATCGATTTCCGACTATATAAAGTATATATATTCTTGATCAGGGAGAAATTCTAAGACGATATAACCATGTCCGTCTGTCTGTCTCGCTGTCTGTCTGTCTGTTGTAATCACGCTACAGTCTTCAATAATGAAGCAATCGTGCTGAAATTTTGCACAAACTCGTCGTTTGTATGCAGGCAGGTCAAGTTCGAAGATGGGCTATATCGGTTCCCATATAAATCGTCCTCCCGATATGGGGTCTTGGGCTTATAGAATCCGTAGTTTTTATCCAATTCGCCTGAAATTGGAAATCTGGAGGTATTTTAGAGCAATAAAGAGGTGTGCCAAAAATGGTGAGTATTGGTCAATGTTTTGGTATAGTCCCTATATAGACCGATCTCACGATTTTACTTCTTGGGCTTATAGAATCCGCAGTTTTTATTCAATTTACCTGAAATTCGAAATCTAGAGGTATTTTAGAACCATAAAGAGGTATGCCAAAAATTGTGAGTATAGGGTGATGTTTTGGTATAGCACCCATATAGACCGATCTCCCGATTTTACTTCTTGGGCTTCTAGAATCCGCAGTTTTTATTCTATTTACCTGAAAGTCGGAATCTAGAGGTATTTTACAACCATAAAGAGGTGTGCCAAAAATGGTGAGCATCGGTCCATGTTTTGGTATGGTCCCCATATAAACCGATCTCCCGATTTGGGGAGAATTTCAGGTAAATTGAATAAAAACCGTAGTTTTTATTAAATTTACCTGAAATTCGAAATCTAGAGGTATTTTAGAACTAAAAAGAGGTGTGCCAAAAATGGTGAGCATCGGTCCATGTTTTGGTATGGTCCCCATATAAACCGACCTCCCGATTTTGGGTCTTGGTCTTATAGAAACCGTAGTTTTTATCCAATTTGCCTGAAATTGGAAATCTAGAGGTATTTTCGAACCATAAATAGGTGTGCCAAAAATTGTGAGTATCGGGTCATGTTTTGGTATAGCACCCATATAGACCGATCTCCCGATTTTACTTTTTGGGCTTCTAGAATCCGCAGTTTTTATTCAATTTACCTGAAATTCGAAATATAGAGGCATTTTAGAACCATAAAGAGGTGTGCCAAAAATGGTGAGCATCGGTCCATGTTTTGGTATGGTCCCCATATAAACCGACCTCCCGATTTGAGATGTTGATGATTCCTCTAAAACGCAAACAAAAATGGTTCTTATAAATCGAGAATCTGATATAGTCTTCATAGGTAAAATCTTTAAATTTATCTTCAGGAAGTGTACTGGTTGAACTGCTCTGCTTGATCTGTCCTCAAACCACCCTGAAATTGCAAAGCAAACTCAAATATTTGATTCATGGTGGTGGGTATTTAAGATTAAGATACTCAAAGTTGGTCAAATCTAATCTTCTACAGTGTCAACAATATGTGCTATAGCTCCCATAAATAAGCATCTACGATTTTCCAAAATGTGGTCATAATAGCCTTATTTATTAACTGATCTTACTGAAATTTAGACGGAGTGGTAATTTTATTATTCCCCCATTACCATTTAGTTGTGGTGGATTTAAAAATAACCAGCAAAGTTGAAAAAATACATTTAAAGGGTGATACGGTCAAAATTTGGTCAATATAAACTTGATGTATTTCTTTCAATTTTGCATTTAAAAACCCTGAACACCACTCATTTTGAAGGTGTGTGTGTGTAGAATGTTGCTCTATTTTGATTTTGGAAGTCACTCTTCAGTTGTCAAAATGCCGTCCAAGCAATAAGAGCAGCGTATCAAAATTTTGCTCGCGCATCGCGAAAATCCGAGCTACTCGCACGCAAAGCTGGCAAAATCGCTAAAAGTTGCCAAATCAACCGTTACAAATGTAGTTAAAGTGTTTGGGGAACGTTTGTCGACAGCCAGGAAGTCTGGATCGGGGGGAAATCGAAAACCGGAAGCCGCTGAGACGACAAAGAGAGTTTCCGGTAGTTTCAAGCGAAACCCTAACCTCTCTCTCCGAGATGCCGCAAATAAGCTGGGTGTATCGTCTACAACCGTGCATCGAGCAAAAAACGAGGCGGACTATCGACTTACAAGAAGGTAGTGACTCCAAATCGCGATGATAAACAAAATACGACGGCCAAAGCGCGATCCCGTAGGCTGTACACGACGATGCTGACGAAGTTTGACTGCGAGGTAATGGATGACGAAACCTACGTCAAAGCCGACTACAAGCAGCTTCCGGGACAGGAGTTTTATACGGCAAAAGGAAGGGGAAAGGTAGCAGATATTTTCAAGCACATAAAACTGTCAAAGTTCGCAAAGAAATATCTGGTTTGGCAAGCCATCTGTACCTGTGGCTTGAAAAGCAGCATTTTCATAGCTTCCGGGACTGTCAACCAAGAAATTTACGTGAAAGAGTGTTTGAATAAACGTCTGCTGCCTTTACTGAAGAAACACGGTTGTTCCGTACTGTTTTGGCCGGATTTGGCATCTTGCCATTACGGTAAAAAGGCCATGGAGTGGTACGCCGCCAACAACGTGCAGGTGGTTCCCAAGGACAAGAACCCTCCCAACACGCCAGAGCTCCGCCCAATTGAGAAATACTGGGCTATTGTCAAGCGGAACCTAAAGAAGACCAAAAAAACTGCTAAGGACGAGCAGCAGTTCAAGGCAAACTGGCTTTCTGCGGCGAAGAAGGTGGACAAGGTGGTTGTACAAAATCTGATGGCAGGTGTCAAGCGTGAGACCCGGCAATTCGGATTTGGAAAATCGAAAGCCTAACTGAATATTTTTCCTGAATTTTATACTAATTGAACTTGAAAAAGAAATTTAATTTGATTTTTTAAATAAACGGTTTCACCGATTTACACGCGTTTTCCCTTGACCAAATTTTGACCGTATCATCCTTTAAGGAGTCATTTTCACATATCCTATGTAGAGATCAGTAGTTGGCAAATGTTTAATGTTGTTTGTATAAAATATCACTATTGATGACAGGAATACATTTTTAACATACGTATGTGGTATTATTGAAAAATACCCATTGTGCTACCTATTAGTCCACAAATATGTTCAATTTCCTATACGATAATATTCCTTTGATTTCGCCAACCTACGACCAAAAATACATGCAAGCTTGGGAATATGTCTGCATAAATATCTTATAGGGATTTTCGTAGATAAACGTTTACGTAAATATGTAACTAAGATGAAATGATACCTAGAAACCAAAAACAAACAAAAAACGAATAATGCAAAACAAAGAAAATGGAAAAATAAACATTCTTTTGAAATGAACACAAATGATATCTTAAGAAGTACACTCTTTGCTTCTCATTCGGGATAAATACCACTACAAGTTTAATCTGCGTTAAGCGGCAACAACTCATGGTGAGGCCATACGATTTCGATTCAGGTATATTATCAATGATCGGAATCTCCAAGGACTGATACGTAGAAATTATAGGGAATAGAAAACATCAACATTTTCACTGGATAACGAAACGATTAATAATTAAATGATACTTGAACAGCTTCAAAACTTATTGATGATGGATACTTTTGAATCTTAAATATATTCGATATTTATATACGTCTTTAAATTTGTCCGGGAATCTTAAATTCCCAACATCATGAATCAAATATAATACTTTCCTTTGAAAACATTTCGTCGGAACGGGTTACTTGAAAACATTCAGGAGGATTTGATGGCAGATATCTCTCTAGGAGATTGGTTAAAACGGTACTCTTCCCGAAGATAAATTTAAAGTATCTACATAGAGTGTATATAAACTTCTGGATTTATAAGAACCATTAAATAAAGCCTTTCATGTGATTTGAAATGTAAATTCTATAAATTTTTACCCGCATGAGCACGTGAAGTAAAGTCGCGAATTTTTCCTTCAGGTTTCGATTTATATGAGGATTGAAGCCTTTCCGATATAAAGCCCACAGGTTTTTATACCCTCCACCATAGGATGGGGGTATATTAACTTTGTCATTCCGTTTGTAACACATCGAAATATTGCTCAAAGACCCTATAAAGTATATATATTCTGGGTCGTGGTGAAATTCTGAGTCGATCTGAGCACGACCGTTCGTCCGTCCGTCAGTTGAAATCACGCTAACTTCCGAATGAAACAAGCTATCGCCTTGAAACTTAGCACAGTAGTTGTTATTAACGTAGGTCGGATGGTATTGCAAATGGGCCATATAGGTTCACTTTTACGTATAGCCCCCATATAAACGGACCCCCCAATTTGGCTTGCGATTGCTCTAAGAGAAACAAATTTCATCCGATCGGGCTAAAATTTGGTACGTGGTGTTAGTATATGGTCTCTAACAATCATGCCAAATTGGTCCACATCGGTCCACAATTATATATAGCCCCCATATAAACCGATCCCCCGATTTGGCTTGCGGAGCATTTAAGAGAAGCAAATGTCATCCGATCAGCCTGAAATTTGGTACATGGTGTTAGTATATGGTCTCTAATAACTATGCAAAAATTGGTGCACATCGGTCCATAATTATATATAGCCCCCATATAAACCGATCCCCAGATTTGACCTCCGGAGCCTCTTGGAAGACCAAAATGCATCTGATTCAGTTGAAATTTGGTACGTGGTATTAATTTATGGCCTCAAACACCCATGCAAAAATTGGTCGAAATCGGTCAATAATTATATATAGGCCTCATATAAACCGATCCCCATATTTGACCTCCGGAACCCCTTGGAAGATCAAAATTCATCCGATTCGGTTCAAATTTGGTACGTGATGTTAGTATATGGTATCCAACAACCATGCAGGAATTGGTTCATATCAGTCCATAATTATATATAGCCCCCATATAAACCGATCTCCAGACTTGACCTCTGGTGCCTTTTGGAGAAGCAAAATTCATCCGATCTGGTTGAAATTTACTACGTGGTGGTAGTATATGATATTTAACAACCATGCCAAAAGTGGTCCATATCAGTCCATAATCATATATAGCCCCCATATAAACCGATCCCGAGATTGGGTTTTGGAGCCTCTGGTGCCTTTTGGAGAAGCAAAATTCATCCGATATGGTTGAAATTTGCTACGTGGTGGTAATATATGATATTTAGCAACCATGCCAAAAGTGGTCCATATCAGTCAATAATCTTATATAGCCCCCATATAAACCGATCCCGAGATTGGGTTTTGGAGCCTCTTGGAGGAGCAAATTTCATCCGAGTCAGTTGAAATTTGGTACATTGTGCTAGTATATGGCCGTTAACAACCATGCCTAACTAGGTCCATATCGGTCTATAGTTATATATAGCCCTCAGATAAATCGATCCCCAATCACACAAAATTTGGTTCATATCAAGTCCATAATTGTATATAGCCCCCATATAAGCGACCCCCATATTTCAATTCTGGCTCTCTACGTATCGTGCAAAAGTCCATGTCGATTCGTAATTATTTGTAGACTTACCTATACATACATTTTTTGTCTAATATATACCACGTATGAACTAACTCACTGTTGGCGAAACCGCCAACACACCATAATTTTCATTTTTGAATTCACGAAACTTTTCTAAAATCATAATTATTTTATGATAAATTTATATACATTTTATTTGCATATCCAACATACACTTATTAATATTTATATTTCTATTCATATTAAAATGTCATTTTCTTTTCATTGTGTTAAATACATTTTAACATATTTAATATGATTTAGATATATATTTAAACTCATTTGCATTATGTTGAATATGTACTTATTCTATAGATCAATAGTGTAGTTATCATCAATGAATTTGCATTTAACATTGCTCGCTGTTCGTTTCATTCATATCAATCGTGTCATTGATAAAATATTCTCATTGATAAAATGTACTCATTCTCTTTCTCCCAACATGCTTATGCATTGATTGAGTGACATGCAACAAATAACTGATCTTCAGCTTGTTGTTGTTTTTCACTGATCAATGCATTACAATGAATGAGTTCTTTTTATCAATGATAGCTTTTACGTTGAATGAAATTGAAACTGCAGCACTTTTGAATTAAATATATTTGTTGAGAGAAATCACTCAATTCAAATTTCAAATCGAACTATGGTAGCTAAAGTGGATTTTAAAACTAATTGACTCGATCTCTCTGATTTGGACCACTAAGCAGATAACATCATAAGTATCTCTACTGATATTACTAACTTGTAATTTTTTTCTATTTTATAGCAAATAAATTGAATTTGTTTTTTTTTTGAATATTTATATTTGGAGAATAGCTTTCGAAATTGGGTTATTTTAATTGGAATTTTAAACGATCTTTAACGTAACACTCACTATTTAGAAAATTTAAGAAGTAATTCGAGTGTGGATGACAGTCTTTCGTAGAAGTTTCTACGCAATCCATGGTTGGAGGGTACATAAGATTCGGTCTGGCCGAACTTACGGCCGTATATACTTGTTTAACCTATAATTCGTCTAAATTGTGGTTTCTAGAAACCTAAGAAATAACATCGGGAGATCGGTCTTTAAAGGACCTATACACACGGACCTAAAGTAACTCTACATTTACGATGTGGGGCAAATAAGATAAATATTATGGTGTCTAGATAGTTAAGAAATCGAATCGGGAGATTGGTCGATATGGGAGCTATAGCAAAACATGAGCTGAATCACGCCATATTGGGAACATCTATTTGTGGAAATACCTTTAGATTCAGGTATGGACTGAATAGTCTAAGTGAGCCTGAATCTTAATCGGGCTGCCACTTTAACCTAACCTTAGATTCAGGTAAATCGGATACTAATTGCGTGTATAAGCCGAAGAGTTCAAATCGGTAGATCAGTTCCTACGTGCAGATAAGAAATTAGAGCGCCATTATTGAAGGCTGCAGCGCGATTACAGACGGATATTCTTATAATTTCTTTCTGACCAAGATTATATATACTTTATATAGTGAGAAATGGATATTTCGATGTGTGACAAATAGTATTATACCACCATCACCATTCTATGGTGGTGGTTATAAAAAGGCAGATTAAATAGCTATATAAGCATATTCAGTTCTTCATCGGTTTTTATAAAGGAGTATATAAATAATTATGAACCGATATAAACTATTAATCGGATATAAACCATTAATCATTCGATTCGGTTGAAATTAGTATAATTTAAACCGAATCGAATGAAATTTTGTATCTCAATGAGGCTCTAGGAGTCAACTTTTTGGATCGGAAATCAAACCGTGGTATCGGTTTATATGTGGGCCATATATAATTATGGACTATTTTTTGTATGGTTGTTGGAGGTCATATAATAAAGCCACATATGAATTCTCAACCGGATACGAACCAGGAAGATCCGGAAATCAAATCTGGGGATCTGTTTATATAGTTGCAATATATATTTATGGACCAATATGGAACATTCATACGGGTCGGATAATTTTTGCACACTTGATTTCGGAGCTTCCAGGGGGTCGCTATATACACTTTATGGGGTATGAGTGAAATATATTGATGTGTTAAAAACGACATGAAAAAGTTAATAAGAACGTTAACTCGAATCATGTGTATAACCGTATCATCTTTATTAATGCTAAGAAAAATTAAGTAGTTTTAAGAAAAAATTGTGGTTTGTGTCTATGCTAATTTTACAGTTCCAATTTGTAACTAAAAATGGTAGATTTTGTACTGATTGGTAGATATTCCCCTCCAAATTAAGAGATATTTTAAAAATTATTTACAGAATACAATTTTGATATAGAAATAAGCTTTTGATTGAAATGAAATTTTTACAAAAATTTCCTAGAAATAAAGTATTGACTAAATTGTCCATAGAAATAAAATGTTGAAAAAATTTTCTATAGAAATACAATTTTGACAGAATTTTCTACAGAAATAAATTTTTGACAAAATTTTCCATAGAAATAAAATTTTGACAAAATTTTTTATAGAAATAAAATTTTGACAGAATTTTCTATAGAAATAAAATTTTGACCAAATTTTCTATAGAAATAAAATTTTGACAAAATTTTCTATAGAAATGAAATTTTGACAAAATTTTCCAAATGTTGACAAAATTTTCTATAAAAATAAAATTTTGAAAAAATTTTCTTTAGAAAAAAAATTTGAGAAATTTTCTATAAAAATAAAATTTTGACAAAATTTTCTACAGAAATAAAATTTTGACAAAAGTTTCCATAGAAATGAAATTTTGACAAAAATTTCCTAGAAATAAATAAAGTTCTGAAAAAAATTTTTCTTTAGAAAAAAAATTTGAGAAATTTTCTATAAAAATAAAATTTTGACAAAATTTTCTACAGAAATAAAATTTTGACAAAACTTTCCATAGAAATGAAATCTTGACAAAATTTTCCTAGAAATAAAATTTTGCCAAAATTTTCAACAGAAATAAAATTTTAAACAAAATTTTCTATATAAATAAAATCGTGACAAAATTTTCTACAGAAATAAAATTTTGACAAAATTTTCTATAGAAATAATTTTTAATACGATTTCTTTTTATAATGTTTTGCCAAAAATTTTCTCCATATTTTGGTATATAAGTTTTTGCTCGAGTTTCAAGCGTGGCTACGATACTGTATTTGTTATCTTAGTATACTCGTAAATACGTTAGAGTCACGTTTCCATTACCAGCATTTTGACCAAATTAATAGATACTTCACAAATTATTAGCAGAAATAAAATTTTCATAATGAAATAAACTTTTGACATGGAAATAAAATTTTGACAAAATTTTCCTAGAAATAAAATTATGACAAAATTTTCTATGAAAATGAAATTTTGACAAAATTTTGACAAAATTTTCTTTAGAAATAAAATGCTGACAAAATTACCTACAAAAATAAAATTTTGACAAAATTTTCTATAGAAAAAATGTTTGAGAAATTTTCTATAAAAATAAAATTTTGAGAAAATTTTCTACAAAAATAAAAATGGTAGATTTTGTACTGGTTGGTAGATATTCCCTCCAAATTAAGAGATACAAATTATTAGCAGAAATAAAATTTTCATAATGAAATAAACTTTTGATATGGAAATAAAATTTTGACAAAATTTTCATAGAAATAAAATTATGGCAAAATTTTCTATGGAAATGAAATTTTGACTTCATTTTCCTAGAAATAAACTTTGACAAAATTTTCTATCGAAATGAAATTTTGACGAAATTTTCCTAGAAATAAAGTTTTGACAACATTTTCTATAGAAATAAAATTTTGACAACATTGTCTATAGAAATAAAATTTTGACAAAGTTTTCCTTAGATATAAAACGTTGACAATATTGCCTATAAAAATAAAAATTTGACAAAATTTTCTATAGGAATAAAATGTTGACAAAATGTTCTATAGAAATAAAATTAAAAAAAAATTCTTTAGAAAAAAAATTTGAGACATTTTCTATAAAATTAAAATTTTGACAAAATTTTCTACAGAAATAAAATTTTTGACAAGACTTTCCATAGAAATGAAATTATGACAAAATTTTCCTAGAAATAAAATTTTGGGAAAATTTTCTACAGAAATAAAATTTTAAACAAAATTTTCTATATAAATAAAATCTTGACAAAATTTCCTACAGAAATAAAATTTTAACAAAATTTTCTATAGAAATAATTTTTAATACGATTTCTTTTTATAATGTTTTGCTAAAATTTTCTCCATATTTTGGTATATAAGTTTTTGCTCGAGTTTCAAGCGTGGCTATGATACTGTATTTGTTCTCTTAGTATAAACACGTTAGAGTAAACCTGGTCACGTTTCCATTACCAGCATTTTGACCAAATTAATAGATACTTCACAAATTATTTACAGAAATAAAATTTTGATATAGAAATAAACTTGACATGGAAATAAAATTTTGATAAAATTTTCTATCGAAATTATATTTTGACAAAAATTACCTAGAAATAAAGGTTTGACAACATTTTCTATAGAAATAAAATTTTGACAAAATTTTCCATAGAAATAAAACGTTGACAAAATTGCCTATAAAAATAAAATTTTGACAAAATTTTCTATAGAAATGAAATTTTGACAAAATTTTCTATAGAAAAAAATTTGAGAAATTTTCTATAAATATAAAATTGTGAGAAAATTTTCTACAGAAATAAAAATGGTAGATTTTGTACTGGTTGGTAGATATTCCCTCCAAATTAAGAGATACTTCACAAATTATTAACAGAAATAAAATTTTCATAGTGAAATAAACTTTTGACATGGAAATAAAATTTTGAAAAAAATTTTCCTAGAAATAAAATTATGACAAAATTTTGTATCGAAATGAAATTTTTACACCATTTTCCTAGAAATAAAGTTTGACAAAATTTTCTATCGAAATGAAATTTCGACGAAATTTTCCTAGAAATAAAATGTTGACAAAAGTGCCTATAAAAATAAAATTTGGCAAAACTTTCCATAGAAATGAAATTTTGACAACATTTTCCTAGAAACAAAATTTTGACAAAATTTTCTACAGAAATAAAATCCTGACAAAATTTTCTACAGAAATAAAATCTTGACACTATTTTCTACAGAAATAAAATATTGACAAAATTTTTCTACAGAAATAAAATTTTGACAAAATTTTCTATAGAAATAAAATTTTGGCAAAGTTTTCTATAGAAAATTTTTTTTTTCAAAAAAATTTCTATAGACATAATTTTTAATAAGATTTCTTATTATAATGTTTTGTTAAAATGTTCTCCATATTTTGGTAGATACATTTTGGCTCGAATTGCAATACTTGATACTGCACACAGAGAAGGAATATGATCACCTCAAACATGTTTCAAGGGCAAAATGTTATTTTTGTATGGTGACCATGTAACATGTTTGTAACTAAAATGTTATTTTCTCGTCAAATATAACCTGCTTGCCGAAATCAGATACATAATTTCCGAGAAAATAACATGGTTGCGAAAACCATGTTACATAGTCACCACCCAAAAATAACATTTTGCTCTTAAAACATGTTTGAGGTGATCATATTCCTTCTCTGGGTGTGTATAGTATACATTTGTTCTCTTAGTATAAATACGTTAGAGTAAACCCGGTCACGTTTCCATTACCAGCATTTTGACCAGTATATCACTTCAGAGTTTTAGCCTTTTTTATCTAAGCATCTAATTAACAATGGCAAATATAATAAAAAAGATTGATAACGTTGCTTAAATTTAATTCATTCAACTTCCTATATGAATTAAAAATTATAATACTCCCAAAACTGGATTCATGTATAGACTAAGTATTTTGGCTTTTAGTACTAAAATGTTGCATTAAAAAAACAAGTATATACAGTAGTAAATTCGGCCGTGCCGAATTTTAAATACCCACCACCATGTCAAATATGATAGTTTACTTTGAAAACTCTTCGTCGTAGTGGGTTACTTGATAATATATAGAATTGTAGGGGGGTTTGATGACAAATCTTCTCCCTTGGCAGTCAGCTCCCGAAGAAAAACTTTAAAGATTCTACCTATGAAGACCAGATAAAATTCTAGATTTATGAGAACCAATTTTGTTTGAGTTTTAGAGAAATTATAAACATATCGTGTATATGATTAAATTACGCCTTGATTTGAAATCTTAAATCTGTAGAGTAAAATCTGGAAATTTTACTTTCAGTTTGAAGCAATTTTCATGATCAGTGCGCCTGCTATTTTAGAGAATTTTAGAGTTGAATAAACGAAAATACTTTATAAGAAAAGGAAATTTCGTTTGTCTAAAATTTCATTATAAATTACTAATTTCCAGCAAATCGGATAACAATTACGGAATCTAGAAGCCCAAGAAATAAAGCCCGGAGATCGGTGTATATGGGGGCTATACCAAAACATGGACCGATAGGTACCATTTGCTACTCACATATTTGTGATCTTAAAATACCTCCAGAATTTCAAACAAATCGGCTAGAAACCATAGTCTCTAGACGCCCAAGAAGTAAAAATCGAGAGATCAGTCTATATGGAGGTTATACCAAAAAATGGACCGATATACCTCAATTTCGGCACACTTATTTGTGGTCTAAAAATACCTCTAGATTTCGAATTCCAGGCAAATCGGGTAATAAATACAGTTTATAGAAGCTCAAGAATTTCAGGCAAAGCGGATGGTAAATATAGTTTCTAGAAGCCCAAGTAGCAAAATCGGGAGATCAGTCTCTTTGGGGCCTATAACAAAACATGGACCGATGAGCACCATTTTCGGCACGCCTTTTTATGGTCCTCAAATACCTCTAGATTTCCAATTTCAGGCAAATCATATTGTAAATATAGTTTCTAGAAGCAAAATCGGGATATCGGTATATATGGGGGCTATACCAAAACATGGACTGATGGGCACCATATTCGGCACACCTTTTTATGATCCTCAAATACCTCTATATTTCCAATTTCAGCCAAATTGGATAAAAACTACAGTTTTTATAGGCCCAAAACTCTAAATCGGGAGGTTGGTTTACATGGGAGCTATATCAAAACATGGACCGATACGGACCATTTTCGACTCACCTCTTTATGGTCCCAAAATACCTCTAGATTTTCAATTTCATACAAATCGGATAGAAAATACTGTTTCTAGACGCGCAAGAAGCAAAATCGGGAGATCGGTCTATATGGGGGCTATACCAAAATATGGACCGATACGGACCATTTTCAACACACCTCTTTATAGTCCCACAATACCTCTAGATTTCCAATTTTAGGCAAATCGGATGGTAAATATAGTTTCTAGACGCCCAAGAAGCAAAATCGGGAGATCGGTCTATATGGGGGCTATATCAAAGCATGGACCGATACGGACCATTTTCGACTCACCTTTTTATGGTTCCAAAATACCTATAGACTTTCAATTTCATACAAATCGGATAGAAAATACTGTTTCTAGACGCGCAAGAAGCAAAAACGGGAGATCGGTCTATATGGGGGCTATACCAAAACATGGACCGATACGGACCATTTTCAACACACCTCTTTCTAGTCCCACAATACCTCTAGATTTCCAATTTCAGGCAAATCGGATGGTAAATATAGTTTCTTGACGCCCAAGAAGCAAAATCGGGAGATCGGTCTATATGGGGGCTATATCAAAACATGGACCGATACGTACCATTTTTGACACACCTCCTTATGGTCCTAAAATACCTCTAGATTTTCAATTTCAGACAAATCGGATAGAAAATACTGTTTCTAGACGCCTAAGAAGCAAAATCGGGAGATCGGTCTATATGGGGGCTATACCAAAACATGGACCGATACGGACCATTTTCGACACACCTCTTTATGGTCCCAAAATACCTCTGGATTTCCAACTTCAGGCAAATCTGATATAAACTACGGTTTTTATAGGCCAAAGACCCCAAATCGGGAGGTCGGTTTATATGGGGACTATATCAAAACTTGGACCGATATAGCCCATCTTCAAACTTGACCTGCCTGCAGACAAAAAACTAATCTGTGCCAAATTTGGGGACGATAGCGCTATTATTGAAGGCTGTAGCGTGATTACAACAGACAGACAGACAGACGGACAGACGGACATGCTTATATCGTCTTAGAATTTCTCCCTGATCAAGAATATATATACTTTATATAGTCGGAAATCGATATTTCGATGCGTTACAAACGGAATGACAAACTTATTATACCCCCGTTACCATTTTATGGTGGTGGGTATAAAAATATCCAATATACAACACTGGAATCTGAAGAGCTTTCAAGGGTTTTTTATTGTAGCTAATATCACAATCAAAAATAACACACACTAAGTAAATAGCCTAAAGCTTTCTTAGGGCATTTTTAATGTTAAGGTGAGTATTAAGTTCGAGTTTAGCCGCTAAAAAAAAGTGAAAACTAAATCAATAAGAAAAATGCATGAAATTATACATATTTGTTGAAAATTTTATTATAACTTGATGGGGAAAAGCCCAAAGCAAATTTTCACAAAGTTTGTATTCCTTAAAATGGATTATTAAAGAAAAGTAATCGTGAAAAAATTACGTTTTTAGCGGCTAAACTCGAACTTAATACCCACCTTTAGGTAAAAGCGTATGAAGCTTTAAGCACCAAAGCTTTTACATAACGCACACATAACATTTAACATAAGGAAACCTTTTGTATTTTTAATGTTTTCGAATTTGATGTGGGAAATCGAATAAGTAATTTATCCGCCTTTCATACAATAATTTTATTCGTAAAATAATGTTAATATCCAACAGTTCGGGATAAATGTTGGTGGGACCAACATTTGGAATTGGAACTACATAATATTCGATGACATATTTATCGATTTTTAACGTATCACAGACAACTCTAAGCTCTGGACAGGACAAACTACGGATAGACTGATAGTATGAACAGCGCCTTACCTATGGTCACATTTCAAAAAGACTTGAGAGAATTCAAAAAAGGATTAGTAACCATATGGGATATACAATAACATTTAAGCGATATGCACGGAAAATATTGAGGTTTCTTTAAATTGAGCAAAAACCCTTTTCAGTATAACTCATTCTCTAAAGTACCTCCTCGTTGCCTCTTGGATAAACCTAGTGTGACCATACCATGCTTGGGAGACATTGTCTTTCCAATATATCTATGTATAAAAATATTTTTGTTAAGGATACATATTTTAAAACATATAAATTAATCGAATGTTGGAGAACAACAATGTTAGAGGGCTCCATCTATAAACAAACGTCATGATGTTCGATATTGCTCCATCTGTACGACTTTATTTAAACAACTTATGAAGCCAACATTTCCTATTTAATAGCCAGGATACAAACGAGCTATTTTACAATTCTTACACACGAAAGCTTTCAGCTTATGTTTTATATTACGTGGACTAATAAATGTATAGCTATGTTTTGTGATTATTTTAATTGTTATGAAAAGTTACCAATAGATGTCGCCACATATCATACACAGTTGTTCAACAACAGTATTTAGGTAGCTATCATTTGAAGCTTTATTTCTTTGATATGTGCCAGGTAGAAGCTACGACATTATTAACAAGTAAGGAAAGTCTAAAGTCGGGCGGGGCCGACTATATTATACCCTGCACCACTTTGTAGATCTAAATTTTCGATACCATATCACATCCGTCAAAAGTGTTGGGGCTATATATAAAGGTTTGTCTCAAATACATACATTTAAATATCACTCGATCTGGACAGAATTTGATAGACTTCTACAAAATCTATAGACTCAAAATTTAAGTCGGCTAATGCACTAGGGTGAAACACAATGTTAGTAAAAAATATGGGAAACATTTAAATCTGGAGCAATTTTAAGAAAACTTCGCAAAAGTTTATTTATGATTTATCGCTCGATATATATGCATTAGAAGTTTAGGAAAATTAGAGTCATTTTTACAACTTTTCGACTAAGCAGTGGCGATTTTACAAGGAAAATGTTGGTATTTTCATCATTTTTGTCGAAATCAGAAAAACATATATATGGGAGCTATATCTAAATCTGAACCGATTTCAACCAAATTTGGCACGCATAGCTACAATGCTAATTCTACTCCCTGTGCAAAATTTCAACTAAATCGGAGCAAAAAATTGGCCTCTGTGGGCAAATGAGTGTAAATCGGGCGAAAGCTATCTATGGGAGATATATCTAAATCTGAACTGATTTCAACCAAATTTGGCACGCATAGCTACAATGTTAATTCTACTCCCTGTGCAAAATTTCAACTAAATCGGAGCAAAAAATTGGCCTCTGTGGTCATATGAGTGTAAATCGGGCGAAAGCTATATATGGGAGCTATATCTAAATCTGAACCGATTTCAACCAAATTTGGCACGCATAACTACAATGCCAATTATACTCCCTGTGCAAAATTTCAACTAAATCGGAGCAAAAAATTGGCCTCTGCGGTCATTTGAGTGTAAATCGGGCGAAAGCTATATATGGGAGCTATATCTAAATCTGAACCGATTTCAACCAAATTTGGCACGCATAGCTACAATGCTAATTCTACTCCCTGTGCAAAATTTTAACTAAATCGGAGCAAAAAATTGGCCTCTGTGGGCAAATGAGTGTAAATCGGGCGAAAGCTATATATGGGAGCTATATCTAAATCTGAACCGATTTCAACCAAATTTGGCACGCATAGCTACAAAAGCTAATTATACTCCCTGTGAAAAATTTCAACTAAATCGGAGCAAAAAATTGGCCTCTGTGGTCATTTGAGTGTAAATCGGGCGAAAGCTATATATGGGAGCTATATCTAAATCTAAACCGATTTCAACCAAATTTGGCACGCATAGCTACAATGCTAATTCTACTCCCTGTGCAAAATTTCAACTAAATCGGAGCAAAAAATTGGCCTCTGTGGGCAAATGATTGTAAATCGGGCGAAAGCTATATATGGGAGCTATATCTAAATCTGAACCGATTTGGCTGATATTTTACAAGTTTTTCGAGACTCATAAAATATTCGGATGTACGGAACTTGAGGAAGATCGGTTGATATACACGCCAATTATGACCAGATCGGTGAAAAATATATATGGCAGCTATATCTAAATCTGAACCGATTTTTTCCAAAATCAATAGGGATCGTCTTTGAGCCGAAGCAGGACCCTATACCAAATTTAAGGACAATCGGACTAAAACTGCGAGCTGTACTTTGCACACAAAAATACATCAACAGACAGACAGACAGACGGACGGACAGACAGACAGACAGACGGACATCGCTAAATCGACTCAGAATTTAATTCTAAGACGACCCGTATACTAAACGATGGGTCTCAGACTTTTCCTTCTTGGCGTTACATACAAATGCACAAACTTATTATACCCTGTACCACAGTAGTGGTGAAGGGTATAAAAATAGAACAATGCAAACTTAAACAATACACTGATGTTATTAAACTTCTCTACAAAAAAAAAAACTTAGGTAAATAATTGGGCTGATTTCCATCTCGGCCGCTACGCCAACAAAGAAAATTGTTGCATCTAGGGCTCGATATATTGTTTCCATGTGAAGAATGTAATTCGGAGTACTTGTAAGTTAACAGGTTGGCTGATAAGTCCCCGGTCTAACAAAGAAAAACACTTTTTTTTGTCTAAATTCGTTTTTATTATTCAACATAGTTCCCTTCAAGAGCGATACAACGATTATAACGACCTTCCAATTTTTATACCCTTCACCACTACTGTGGTACAAGGTATAAAAAGTTTGTGCATTTGTATATAACGTCAAGAAATAATTCTCATAGACCCATCTTTTAGTATACCGATCGTCTTAGAATTAAATTCTGAGTCGATTTAGCGATGTCCGTCTGTCTGTCTGTGTGTCTGTCTGTCCGTCCGTCCGTCTGTCTGTATATGTAATTTTGTGCACAAAGTACAGGTCGCAGTTTAAGTCCGATCGTCCTCAAATTTGACATAACGTCTTTCTTCGGGTAGAAGACAATCGCTATTGATTTTGGAAAAAATCGGTTCAGATTTAGATATAGCTGCCATATATAGTTATCACCGATTTGATCATAATTCACGTATTTATGAACCGACGTTTTTCAAATTTTGTACATCTGAATGTTTTGTCAGTCCCGTAAAAACTGCCAAATATCACCTAAATCGGGTCAGATTTATATATAGCTCTCATATATATCTTTCGTCCGATTTGGACTTATATGGCCCCAAAGCGAGAGTTTTGCCCTGATTTGCTTCAAATTTTGCACAACGAGTACGTTTAATGGTATCGTTAATTGTGCCAAATTTAGTTGAAATCGGTTCAGATTTAGATATAGCTCCCCTATATATCTTTCGTCCGATTTTGACTTATATGGCTTCAAAAGCCAGAGTTTTGCCCTGATTTGATTAAAATTTTGTACAAGGAGTATGTTTAATAGTATCGTTAACTGTGCCAAATTTAGTTGAAATCGGTTCCGATTTAGATATAGCTCCCATATATATCTTTGGTCCGATTTGGATTTATATGGCCTCAAAAGCCAGAGTTTTGCCCTGAGTTGCTTGAAATTTTGCACAAGGAGTACGTTTTATAGTATCGTTAAGTGTGCTTAATTTGGTTAAAATCGGTTCCGATTTAGATATAGCTCCCATATATATCTTTCGTCCGATTTGGATTTATATGGCCTCAAAAGCCAGAGTTTTGCCCTGAGTTGCTTGAAATTTTGCACAAGGAGTACATTTTATAGTATCGTTAATTGTGCAAAATTTAGTTGAAGTCGGTTCAGATTTAGATATAGCTCCCATATATTTCATTCGCCCGATTTGGTCTAATATGCCCACAGAGGCAAAAGTGCTACTCTGATTTACGTGAAATTTTGCAGAGGGAGTAGAATTAAACTTGAAACTTTGCACAGGCAGTAGAATTAAGGTTCTGCATATGCGTGTTTATTTTGGTTGAAATCAGTTCAGATTTTTATACAGCTCCCATATATATCTTTCGCCCGCTTTTCCGTCATATGACCAAAGAGGTCAAAGTTGTTATCCGATTTACGTGAAATTTTCCACAGGGAGTAGATTCAACATAGTAACTGTGCATGTGAAATTTGATTGCAATCGGTTCAGATTTCGATATAGATTCCATATATATGTTTTTCCTATTTAGGGAAAACTGACCGAAATACCTACATTTTCCTTATCAAATCGCCACTGCTAAGTCGAAAACTTATAAAAACAAGTGAGTAAAGTAGAAAGTCGGGCGGGGCCGACTATATCATACCCTAAACCACCCCTACTGAATTAGTAAATATAAGCCTTTGTGGGGTATCATTGGTATAGGTTTTGGAGAACATAAAGGGGGGTACATGTTTGTGGGTGTCTTGTCACAATCTGAGCAGAAATGTCTAATATTAGGAGCTATAGTTTATTTTGCACCAAAAGAGTTAGTATGCCACTAATATTGAGTCCATTATTAAAAAAGAGGAAATCGGTCAATTAGTTGTGGGTAATAAAACCAAATTTCTGCAAATAGGGCAATAGATTTATGTAAGAGCTACATGTAAGTCTAAATACGATCAGCTAATACATCAAAATTTGAAATTTGAATAACATAGCTTAATAAATAAGAGTATTATGGCCAAATATGACAAAATCGAGCGATGCATATATATGGGACCTATATCTAAATCTGAACCAATTTGTATACTATTTTGCAGGTATGATTGGCACCACAAAAGGTCACTTTGTGTAAAATTTGAGTACGATCAATTAATAAATGAGGCCCCTATGGTCAAAAATAAGGTTATTAGGGGCAAATTTTTCAAAATCGGGCGATACATATATATGGGAGCTATATCTAAATTTGAACCGATTTCGATGAAATTTTGCACATACAGTTAGTGCTATAGAAGATTACATTTAGCCAACCTTGGTTACGATCGGTTGATAAATAAGGATTTTACGGCCAAATTTGCAAAATCCGGCGATACATATATATGGGAGAACCTGAAATCTGAACCGATTTTGATGAAATTGCGCACATACAGTTAGAGGTATAGAAGATTATATTTAGCCAACTTTGAGCACTATCGGTTGATAAATAAGGGTTTGGCAAAATCGGGCGATACAAATTTGGCAAAATCGGGCGATACATATATATGGGAGCTATATCTAAATCTGAACCCATTTAGATTATTTTTGGCACATATTGTCAGTACCATAAAAGATTAGAGTAAGCCAAGTTTGAGTAAGATTGCTTAATAAATAAGGTTTTTATGGCCAAATTTGGGAAAATCGGGCGATACATATATATGGGGCTATATCTGAATCTGAACCGATTTAGATGAAATTTTGCAGACTTGCAGAACGATGAAAAAGATAACTTTTTGCCAAATTTGGTGACGATCCGTTTGAAAACAAACGCAACGTGACCCCATTTGTCGAAATCGGGCGATACATATATATGGGAGCTATATCTAAATTTGATCCGATTTCTTCCAAATTCAATAGCGTTCGTCCTTGTTCCCAAAAAACTCCCTGTACCAAATTTCATCAAAATCGGTTAATAATTGCGACCGGAATCCTGTGAACAACAAATACATGGACAGACGGACGGACACCAAGCGCTAGATCGACTCAGGAGGTGATTCTGAGTCGATCGGTATATATTTTATAGGGTCTAAAATCAATATTTCTGGTAGGCACATTTTTTGGCCGATCAAACTTATTATACCCAAACCACTATGTGGTTTAGGGTATAATGACTCAAATTTTCCTATTACTCTATTACACATCTATCGCCCGATAAATCATAAATACACTTTTGCGAAATTGCCTCAAAATTGTTTCATATTTAAATGTTTTCCCTATTTTTTACTAACATTGTATTCCACCTCAGCGCATTAGCCGACTTAAATGTAAAATCTATAAGTATTGCAGAACTCTGTACAGATCTGCTCAGATATACATAATATATGTATATGGATTCATATAGCATCCAACACATTGGACGGATTTGATATGCTATCGAAAATGTGGACTTACAAAGTGGTGAAGGGTATAATATAGTTTTTCCCTTCTCAAGATAATCGATAAAAATTATTCCATGCGCATCCCAGAAAACAGAGGCTTTTGAGTCTTTCCACGCTTCGGAGACGGTTCACCGGTCGCTGTCCACTCGATTGGACTGAGGAGTGTAATGATGGAGTCATGTTTCATCCATTGTCACATATCGACGGAAAAACTCTGGTGTATTACAAGTTCTCAGCTGCAAACACCGCTCAGAATCATCAACATGTTGTTGTTTTTGGTCAAATGTGAGCTTGCGCGGCACCCATTTTGCACAGAGCTTCCGCATATCCAAATGTTGATGAATGATATCACCAACACGTTCCTTTGATATATTTAAGGCCTCTGCTATCTCGATCAACTTCATTTTACGGTCATTCAAAATCATTTTGTGGATTTTTTTGATGTTTTCGTCGGTAACCACCTCTTTCGGGCGTCCACTGCGTTCACCGTCCTCCGTGCTCATTTCACCACGCTTGAATTTTGCATACCAATCAATTATTTTTGATTTCCCTGGGGCAGAGTCCGGAAACTCATTATCAAGCCAAGTTTTTGCTTCCACCGTATTTTTTCCCTTCAGAAAACAGTATTTTATCAAAACACGAAATTCCCTTTTTTCCATTTTTTTTTTCACAATAATAAAAGTTGCTTCACAAAAGACGCTCTATCTCACAAACTAATAGACTTACAGACGTCAAATTTTGACACGAATCATTTGAAGGTTGGTACAATATAAAAATAATATGTATTTAATACTAGCGACGCCATCCATGTGTCAGACCGGGGACTTATCCGCCAACATGTTATTAGAGATATAACAAAATATGATTTTGATTCATTTTTACGTTGGCAGTGACGATTTATCAAGGAAATTGGGGTTATTTTGGCTATATTAGCTCAATTCGGCTAATTTAGCACTTGACGATTTATCTATTTGTATTTCTTGTGCAAAATTTCAAGCAAATCAGGGTGTAACTCTCGCTTCTGGGGCATAGATAGGTATTTTGCTGTAACCCAGCAAAAAAAGCGTCGCCAAAAAAGTAGTGAAAATGTTCTTTTTGGATCCGGAAGTGGTGCAAAATTTATGCAAAAGCGATGCACACAAAAAAATAATACATTTATTTTATGAATAGTGTTCACAAAAATTTTCCAAACACGGGATTCATAAATTATATGAAAACAATTCATAAAATAAAAAATACAGGTTTTCATTGGCTACGAATGTATACATAATATGAATGGAGTAATTAATATTATAAATGAAGTATACATATTTTTCGTCACTGAAAAATATGTACTTTTCCATAATATATATTAAAAACGGCATGCAATAGATGTAACTTTTCTTTTAGATTTTCCCCCTGATTATTAATGTCTGCATAATTGGTCAAAATGTATGAACCCATTTACTAAAAACCAACCAGTAAAGAACATAATTTTATAATATTTTATATTACTTAACGCTTCCATTTAATATTGTTTTTTGTCAATTTTTTACAGCAATAAAAAATTCTTCGAATCGCGACGACGACTCAAATTGTACTGAAAAACTCAAACACATGTGTTGCCTTCAAAACGTTATGTTTCGTTTTTTTGTCTCGTATTATATGCTTGTATTGTTACATATGAGAGTAACTATGTTGTGGTTCTCTCACGCTAAGAGAAAACCAGTATTTTTTGATATATTAAGTAAAGTTTCATTGATTTTATGAAACCGTTCATATATATTATTAAAAAATTCATAATTTCACAACAAGTATTTACGAAGACAATATAGTATATAAGTGTACATATTTTTTATGAACAATTCCATAAATTTATAAAAATATAAAAATTTATGTACAAATTCATATTTTGGTTTTTTGTGTGTGGGCTTGTCATAGGACGGATGTCCGCCATTTCAACAGCCGTTGCACTGAATTTTCATCACTTCTTAAGGTGTGATGCGGAGCCAGTGTTTTGGATGTGAATTAAGAAATTTTGTGATAATTTGAATAATAAATAATTTTTAAAAATTTTTATGATTTGCATCACTTCTTTAGGTGTGATCCGAATTCAATGTTTTGGATGTAAATTTAAAAATTCTGTGATATTTTATCAAATATATACTTTTTATAGTTTTTAATGGATTCTAACGCTTGTCTGAAACGTTTGACCTCAAATATTTTCAAAAATTCACAATTTTTTCAGATTGGATTTAGCGTTTTTTTTCGACAAAATTTTAATACTTTGCACCATTTTGTGAATTCTTAAACTGTTTTTAACCAATTTGAAACATAAAAAGTTAAAATTATGCAAATTTTTTTGCTGGGTGGTTTATATCTCAGATAGTATTTCAAAAAAAGTTTCATGAAGCTTTCCAACACAAGCGCAAGGTTAAAAAGTAGTCATTCACAATACAAGTTTTCGATGGAAGCTTATGTTTTGGTAAATGTACCAACGATTATTGTGATTTATCCGGCAACTATTGTGATTCAAATGAATTCATAGAAAGAATTTTTAAAGAAATTTGAATTGACGTATTTCTTTGTCTAAGCTAAGCTAAAAGATTGGGAGCTTTATTTCAAAAGTCCTGTGACATGCCTATGATTGCTTTATATCTAAGATAGTATGCTTCAAGAAGCTTTTCCGCGCAAGCTCATGAAATCGGCAAGAAAACATTCACAATGTAATATTTTTGCTGAAAGCTTAAGTTTTGGTAAATACACAAATCGCTAACGATTATTGTGAGTTATCCATACCAAAATTTGTTATCATACTAAATATTGTGATTGATATGGGAACACATATGAAAGCATTTTAAAATAAATTTGACTACATGTAGTGCTTGGTCGTTTCAAACTTTTCTCCTTACATCAAAAGTCCTGAGAAAAGTCAACTATTGGTTTATATCGAAGATAGTATTTCAATAAAACATTTTAGGAAGCTTTCCCGCACAAGCGCAGACCTTCACAAAGCGCTCATTCACAATGCATTGTTTCAGCTTAAAGCTTAAATTTGGGTAAAGCCACCAAGCGCTAACTATTATTGTGATTTCTTCACAAACTATTGTGATCGATTCAAAGTATTTTAAATGAAATTTGAATTTACTTATTTCTTTCTCACAATTTACAGTTTTTCGTTACTTCAATTTCACTCGATAAAAATAAACCTAATGCTACAAAGAAAAGAAGTAAACTATTTTATAGGAAAAATTAATTTTACTTCAATTAGTTCAAGAGATATATGAGTTTGGTTTGAAAATTTGATTTCTGAGTTGTGACCAAACTGCTTAAGAAGATAATGACTTTTTTAGCCTATGATATCTTCCGAAATGTGAGAAAAAAAATACAAAAAAGAATACAAAATAATATCAGATATAGTTTTTGTATGATTGTCCATTTACTAGAGACGTACAGTAGAAAAATTGCCACAAAATTTCGTATTTACTAGAGACGTACAGTAGAAAAATTGCCTCAAAATTTCGTATTTTTGGTTTATTTTGAAAAATTGCTCACTAATATGGATAAAACTTAAAGTTTAATTACACTCAAAAAAAAGTGAACTCTCTATTTCACTAAAGCCAATTTAACTTTATATTAGTTCATAGAATCATTATGTTTGGAAAAAGTTTACTTTACTCTAATAATTTTTTGCGTACGTTAGTTAAATGAACTAAAACACAGGAAAAAATTATACAAAAATAAAGCATAAAGGTTTCGTAATTTCGTATTTCTCACAAAATAGTTCATTATTTCTTTAAATTTGTAAATTTTACCAAAAATGTGTCCATCATGAACTTCGTATGGCACTAAAGACATTCTTGCAATTTTGAACTCCAAGATTTCTCTTAAAACTACAAAATTTTCTTTAACAAGTGCAAAAACTTAGTTATGTCTAATAAATTTTCTTGAATTTGTCGAAAAATATTTACTTATTTTTACCATATCGGAGTGATGCCAGCGCTTGTAATACTGTTTAGTTAAAATTTTCTAAAAAAATTCAAAATTTTCTAAAATTAATAGAAAGTTATCTTTCCTGGTGGGTTCACTGTTTTTTCAGTGTAGATTAACGCCTTTACTTTATAATAACACCAAGAAATAAATTAAAACTAAGTGGGGAAATAGAATTAGTTGTCGTTTCGAAAGTCCTCGTAAGAGGTAATCGGTAGTCAAAGGATTAAACAAGGAAAATTTAATGCCCTGGTGTTCTTTTTAACTACAACCAGCGAAATTACTTCCTCTCATAGCAGAAATAATCAACTAAAAATAAAGAACAAAATCATTGGCGTCAAATCATAACCATATTAACTATACAGTAGTTCATTCGTACTATTTTTGGAAATCGTACGAAACTTTTCTTCTGCTTTAGTTCATATTGAACTTCTGTGTACGGTCTTGAACTTTATATAGTTCATAAAATTTTTGAGACATACATAAAAAATGAAAATTTCGTCAAAAAATAACAGACAAATAATTTTTATACCCTCCACCATACGATGAGGGTATATTAACTTTGTCATTCCGTTTGTAACACATCGAAATATTGTTCTAAGACACCATAAAGTATATATATTCTACGTCGTGGTGAAATTCTGAGTCGATCTGAGCATGTCCGACCGTCCGTCCGTCTGTTGAATCACGCTAACTTCCGAACGAAACAAGCTATCGACTTGAAACTTGGCACAAGTAGTTGTTATCGATGTAGGTCGGTCGGTATTGAAAATCGGTCCACTTTTACGTATAGCTTGTGGAGCCTCTAACAGAAGAATATTTCATCCGATCCGGCTGAAATTTGGTATATGGTGTTGGTTATGGTCTCTAACAACCATGCAAAAATTGGTCCACATCGGTCCATAATTATATATAGCCTCCATATAAACCGATCCCCCGATTTGGCTTTCGGAGCCTCTAAGAGAAGCAAATTTCATCCGATCCAGCTGAAATTTGGTACATGGTGTTAGTATATGGTCTCTAACAACCATGCAAAAATTGGTCCACATCGGTCCATAATTATATATAGCCCCATATAAACCGATCACCAGATTTGACCTCCGGAGCCTCTTGGAAGACCAAAATTTATCTGATTCAGTTCATATTTGGTACGTGGCGTTAATATATGGCCTCAAACACCCATGCAAAAATTGGTCGAAATCGGTCCATAATTATATATAGCCCCCATATAAACCGATCCCCAGATTTGACCTCCGGAGCCCCTTGGAAGAACAAAATTCATCCGATTCGGTTCAAATTTGGTACGTGATGTTAGTATATGGTATCCAACAACCATGCAGGAATTGGTTCATATCAGTCCATAATTATATATAGCCCCCATATAAACCGATCTCCAGACTTGACCTCTGGTGCCTTTTGGAGAAGCAAAATTCATCCGAATTTCAACCAGAATTTGGTACGTGATGGTAGTATATGATATTTAACAACCATGCCAAAAGTGGTCAATATCAGTCCATAATCATATATAGCCCCCGAGATTTGGTTTTGGAGCCTTTGGAGGAGCAAATTTCATCCGAGTCAGTTGAAATTTGGTACATTGTGCTAGTATATGGCCGCAAACAACAATGCCTGACTACACGCAAAGAAAAAAAACGTTTGGAAAACGTGTACCGAAAACGTTTTTCTTTTGTTAGAGTTTTTTGAATTGCTTCGAAAATTTTAAACTTTTATCACCAAAAAAATTCGTTTGTTACAAAATTTTTATTTTTTCAATAAAAAAATTATTTTTGAAACAATAACACAGTCCATTTCATTTATATCAAACACTGTTCTTTTCTGACTTTAGGTCTTTAATAAGACACATTTTACAGTTCAAAAATTAATTTAGTACAATGTAATGTTGAACATTTTTTGGGAATCTGCCGAACATATCTGGAATATATGTAAAAAAAAAAACAAAAAAAAAAAAAACTTTGGTCGAAGTAGGGATCGAACCCACGACCCTTGGCATGCAAGTCAGACGTAGCAACCACTGCTCCACGGTGCCAAACTAACTGTTTGTTTCTGTTAAATAAACTTTGTTTATTCGGCTCGTGGGCGCCGCAAGCTATGCTATATAAATATAACTTATATGGATAATTATCTATTGATGACCATAACAGGTACATAGCTTAGTGGTTAGTGTGTTGGCTTACAAAGTGCATGGTCCGCGGTTCGATTCTCCGTCCAGGCGAAAGTTAAAAAAAAAAATTTAAAAATTTATAAAATCGTATAATTTCTTCTACATTGTTGGTATTACAGGAAAAGGTGTTAAGAACTAAAAAACCTTGTGGATGTGAGAAAGAGGTGAGGGAAATGCAATTAGCAAGAAAACAATGTTTTTTTTTTTTTTGAGTTAGTCTTTATTAAATTGTTTTTACATCCTGGAAAAGAATAAACATTTATTACAAAAAGTATATACTTTTCTTCCAAATACACTTCCTTACAGCGAAAAGCAAATGAGAAACGAACTTTGTTTGTCTAAAATTTCGTTTGGGAGGAAAGAATTATTTTTGTGCGTGTAGGTCCATATCGGTCTATAGTTATATATAGCCCTCAGATAAATCGATCCCCAATCATACAAAATTTGGTCCATATCAAGTTCATAATTCTATACAGCCCCGATATAAGCGACCCCCATATTTCTATTCTGGCTCTCTACGTACCGTGCAAAAGTCCATATCTATTCGTAATTATTTATAGACTTACCTACACATACCTGTTTGTCTGATAAAGGGTGATTTGTTAAGAGCTTGATAACTTTTTAAAAAAAAAACGCATAAAATTTGCAAAACCTCATCGGTTTTTTATTTGAAACGTTAGATTGGTCCATGACATTTACTTTTTGAAGATAATTTCATTTAAATGTTGACCGCGGCTGCGTCTTAGGTGGTTCATTCGGAAAGTCCAATTTTGGGCAACTTTTTCGAGCATTTCGGCCGGAATAGCCCGAATTTCTTCGGAAATGTTGTCTTCCAAAGCTGGAATAGTTGCTGACTTATTTCTGTAGACTTTAGACTTGACGTAGCCCCACAAAAAATAGTCTAAAGGCGTCAAATCGCATGATCTTGGTGGCCAACTTACCGGTCCATTTCTTGAGATGAATTGTTCTCCGAAGTTTTCCCTCAAAATGGCCATAGAATCGCGAGCTGTGTGGCATGTAGCGCCATCTTGTTGAAACCACATGTCAACCAAGTTCAGTTCTTCCATTTTTGGCAACAAAAAGTTTGTTAGCATCGAACGATAGCGATCGCCATTCACCGTAACGTTGCGTCCAACAGCATCTTTGAAAAAATACGGTCCAATGATTCCACCAGCGTACAAACCACACCAAACAGTGCATTTTTCGGGATGCATGGGCAGTTCTTGAACGGCTTCTTGTTGCTCTTCACTCCAAATGCGGCAATTTTGCTTATTTACGTAGCCATTCAACCAGAAATGAGCCTCATCGCTGAACAAAATTTGTCGATAAAAAAGCGGATTTTCTGCCAACTTTTCTAGGGCCCATTCACTGAAAATTCGACGTTGTGGCAGATCGTAAGTCTATTCATGATGAAATGTCAAAGCATACTGAGCATCTTTCTCTTTGACACCATGTCTGAAATCCCACGTGATCTGTCAAATACTAATGCATGAAAATCCTAACCTCAAAAGAATCACCCTTTATTAATAAAACATGTCTTTTATTGAAGATAAAATTGCTTATAGAAATAAATAAAATTGTATTTAAAAACGAAGGTAAGCAGTTCTAATTATGAAGTAAAAGTTTTACCACAAATGTGTAAGATTTGTCGAAATGAATGAAAAAATTTCAATAAAATCATTCCATATATGAATTCAAATTAGTTAAATTTTTTCATTCTGTAGTATAGTGGTATATAAATATAGGAAAATGTTAACTAATATATGGAATGCATTATTCCTAATTTCTACGAAAATCACATCGTTCAAACAAATAAAAATGTCTTTGGCGCTATACGAAGTTCAACTTTCTTCACAATGAGTTCATTTTAACTTAAAGAAGGGGTCACTTTTTTCTGGGTGTAGGTCCATATCGATCTGTAGTTATATATAGCCCTCAGATAAATCGATCCCCAATCACACAAAATTTGGTCCATATCAAGTTCATAATTCCATACAGCCCCGATATAAGCGACCCCCATATTTATATTCTGGCTCTCTACGTACCGTGCAAAAGTCCATATCTTTTCGTAATTATTTATAGACTTACCTACACATACCTGTTTGTCTGATATATACCACGTATGGACTAACTCACAATTTAGAAAAAGATGTTAAAAAGTTTTAAGATACCACAAGCCAAGTAATTCGATTGTGGATGACAGTCTTGTGTAGAAGTTTCTACGCAATCCATGGTGGAGTGTACATAAGATTCGGTCTGGCCGAACTTACGGCCGTATATACTTGTTACAAATTTGGATTTATTACCACACTAATTGAGCGATTTTGTCTTTTTAAATAATGAGCTCAATATTAATGACATACTAACCCCGTAGGTGCAATATCAACTACAGCCAGTGTTGCTAGAAGTTGGAGAAATCCCCTATATGTATGTTTTTTTCTAATATTTAGCGTCTTGTAAGGACGTAGGGCCACAATGTAGGGACATTTTGTAATAATTTTTACATTTTAGTGGATTTAGAGGAGGAAATTAGAAGCCGGCAACGCTTGATCTTTAACAATGTGTGGTAACAACAGTTACCACTCGTGCCAAAAAAAAAAAAAAAATCTAACAAAATTTGAAGATTACCACAAATCTACCAAACAAATATTTCTAGAAATTTTTGTCAAAACTTTATTCCTGTAGAAAATTTTGTCAACATTTTATTTCTATAGAAAATTTTGTCAAAATTGTATTTCTACAGATTTTTTTTTTCAAAATATTATAAAATAAATGTTTGAGACATACATATAAAAAATGTTTGTGATTTCGTTATGTCCCTTAGAGATCCAGTAATTTCTCTAATTTCTAGATATGGAACTTAAATTATTACTATACATATATGTCTATGGTACAATAAATAATACTTCGTTTGCCAATGAATTTAATAAAACAGATTAAAAAAAAAATCCCATAACATCATGACATGAGCAGTAGCAACATACGTAAATTGAAATTGAGCCTTTGAAATACACAAATGTCATAAAATTTTATTGCCACACGTCGATAGTATTGCAATTCGCTAGACATCGACTACATCCATTAGTTATGAAGCTCCTGTGCCAAGAAAATTACAAACAAGCAATCATCATTTTGGAATTTTATTTTTATACTGTATATGACAACATTAAAAACCATAACTTCGGGCTGCAAAAAAAAAAAAACGAAAAACACTTCATTTATTATACTCACCTAAAATAAAAATTCCCAATATTACAAAAAGTGAGCTGGACATATTTGACACCTGTGCGAATGGAGAGTACCAAATCGATTTCATAATGAATTTCAACTGCAAAAAATAGAGAAAATACATGACTTTAAAATTTATTAGTATAAGTGTAATAGGTTGGTATTAAATACAAAATGATATGATCTTCAAGTAAAAACTCCTTTGAAATAAAATATTGATAAATATCTCCTATTTTTTAACGCGTTACGCTTTATCGTCTAGATCCAAAAACTCAACAAACTTAATGGCGATTTAATTAATTTTGAAGAATTTTTCAAAATTAATAAAGCCAAGTTGATCTTAGTCAAACAAAATATTCTTATATGTAAAGATATCAATTTTTTGTCGAATCACTTAACTATAGGGACAAAATGATGACATTGAAAAGTTTATCGAATTTTGAACAAGGAAAAAAATTGTATATCAGAGAAATATCTCTTATATGCTAAGCAAAATTCGAATTCATATTTTAAGGACATTAAGTCTTTGGCCTCACGACAAAATTTTTTTTCAGTGCGATATAAGTAAAATTTGTTACGACTTCTTAGTTATGGCCCAAAACTACTGTTAGATTTCTACCTCCATGGGACAAACAAGTCGCAAAAGTTGGAGAAGCCCGAGAAGTCAATAATAAAAATGTATTCATCACATCTAATAATTGGTCTATATTGGGACTATACCAAAACATGGACCGATAGACACCATTTTCGGCACAACTATTTGTGGGCCTAAAATGCCTCTAGAATTCCAAATCCTGGCAAATCGAATAGAAAATGCAGTTTCTAGAAGCTCATGAAGTAAAATCGGGAGACGGTCTATATGGGGGCTATACCAAAACATAGAGCGATACGCCACCTTTTCGCTATTCCTACACTGAAAAAAAAGCATACCCAGTTCCAAAGATTTTGTCTTTACTTTAACAATTTTGGTATTGATTCCGAGCCAAAGAAGCGGAGAATTCAAGTAAGGATACTTTTAAGACACAATTCTCTTTTAAATTTAGGTTTTGTGTACTGGATTCTAGGAAGCAAATTTTAATTTTTCGATTTTTCAGCTTTTTTTCTTCATATGCTATCAAAGTCCTTTAAAAACAAGTTAACGACAACTTTATTTTCCAAATTCAGACACGACTTCCAGAAGAAATTATACTATATTTCAAGTAAAAAACGTCTTTAAAATAAAGTGCTGAAAAACATGTCATATTTTTGAACGATTTTTTGCTTTGTAGTCAAGATGCAAAAAGACAACAAATTTAAAGACAATTTCATTAATTTTAAAGAATTTTTCCGAATTATTAAAGTCAAGTTGACCTTAGCCAAAAAAATTGTTTCTTTCATGTTATGATACCCATTTGTAAATCCAATCACGTAATTATAAGGACAAAACGACTTCATTAAAAAGTTTATCGACTTTTGTACAAGGAAAATAACTTTATTTTAGAGAAATGCGTCTTCTATGCTAAGCAAAATTTGCATTCGTATTTTAAGGACATGAAATCTTTGGCCTCAACAATATTTTTTTCAGTGTATTTGTGGTACTAAAACACCTCTAGATTTCAAATTTCAAGTAAATCGCATTGCTAATACGGTTTCTAGAAGCCCAAGACGTAAAATCGGGAGATCGGTCTATATGGGGGCTATACCAAAAGATGGACCGACACGCCCCATTTTCGCCACACCTATTTGCGGTTCTAAAATACCTCTAGATTTCAGGCAAATCGGATAGAAAATACGATTACTAGAAGCCCAAGACCCCAAATCGGGGAGTCGGTGAATATGGTGGCTATATCAAAATCTGCACCGATATAGCCCATCTTTGAACTTATATCGTCTTAGAATGTCTACTTTATGTAGTCGACCAGAGAATGAAGCCGCCGAGTCGCGCCGCCGATTTTAGCCGCCGCCGACTAGTTTTTACCAGTCGAAGCCGTCGCCGAATTTGTCGACTCATCTGGACTCAAAGTTAGCCGCCAATTAATCAAAAATATTGATTTGAATCAGAAAAAATTATTAATAATGGTTGCATTTTTTGTCAAAATGTTTAACTTTCCACCCTAAATCCGTCAGTATCAAGTTGCTATAATAATTTTGCAAAAATTTGGCTCAGAACATTTGAATTATTTGTAAATGTGATTGTAAGATAAGTTGTACAACTAATCTCATTACCATTCGGATAACATCAAATTGATTTTATTATGGATAATTGACCGCCGTCGATAAGACAAATTTATATCAGCTTAGCCATCAAGCCGCCGCCGCCGGAGGCAAAAAATTAGAATTAGCCGCAGCCGAAAAAAATGGGTCGGCTTCATTCTCTGTAGTCGACAATCGATATGTCGATGTGTTACACACGGAATGACCAACCTATTATGCCCCCATCGCCATTCTATCCCAGTAAAAAACGTGTCGCCAAAAAAGTAATGAAAATGTTCTTTTTGGATCCGGAAGTGGTGCAAAATGTATGCAGAAACGATGAATATAACATGGGCTTGTCATAGGACGGATGTCTTGAACGTTTGTCATCAAATATTTTCAAAAATTGACAATTCTAGAAAGGATTTAACATTTTTTCGGCTAAAGTTAAATAATTTTTATCAGTTCATTAATTCTTAATATGTTTTTAACCTATCTGAAACAAATAAAAATAAATTTCCCTTAAAAAAAATTGACTCAAATGAACTTCCTGTGCAGTTAAAATAAAGAACATCTTGGGGAGAGCATTTTGGGAAGTTCTTTTAAAGTTGTGCCTTGAGAAGAATTTCCATTTTTTTTGGCTGGGATGGTGGTGGATTTAATTATGATCCAATATCAACACATGTTTTGCTTGATTATTAAAAAGCATATACTGACATAATGTGCCGAATTTCTAGCGCATCGAATGAAATTTACCCCTGCAAAGGGCCCCACAAGCCAAATCCGGGCATCTGTTCGTATGGGGGCATTTTCGGACCGATGTGTACCAATTTTTACACGATTGTTAGAACGTTAGAACGGATATCACGAACCACATTTCAGCCGGATAGGTCGAAAATTGGGCGTCGGTATATGGTGGCTATATTTAAAAGTGGAACGATATGGCTAATTTGCAGTACTTTTGGAAGTACGTTAACAACAACTGCTTGTACACAGTTTCAAGTCCATAAAGGGTGATACGGTCAAAATTTGGTCAATGTAAACTTGACGTATTTCTTTCAATTTTGCATTTAAAAAACCTGAACACCCCTCATTTTGAAGGTGTGTGTGTGTGTAGAAGTTGCTCCTATTTTGATTTTGGAATTCACTCTTCAGTTGTCAAAATGCCGTCCAAGCAAGAAGAGCAGCGTATCAAAATTTTGCTCGCGCATCGCGAAAATCCGAGCTACTCGCACGCAAAGCTGGCAAAATCGCTAAAAGTTGCCAAATCAACCGTTACAAATGTAATTAAAGTGTTTGGGGAACGTTTTTCGACAGCCAGGAAGTCTGGATCGGGGGGAAATCGAAAACCGGAAGCCGCTGAGACGACAAAGAGAGTTGCCGGTAGTTTCAAGCGAAACCCTAACCTCTCTCTCCGAGATGCCGCAAATAAGCTGGGTGTATCGTCTACAACCGTGCATCGAGCCAAAAAACGAGCCGGACTATCGACTTACAAGAAGGTAGTGACTCCAAATCGCGATGATAAACAAAATACGACGGCCAAAGCGCGATCCCGGAGGCTGTACACGACGATGCTGACGAAGTTTGACTCCGTGGTAATGGACGACGAAACCTACGTCAAAGCCGACTACAGGCAGGAGTTTTATACGGCAAAAGGAAGGGGAAAGGTAGCAGATATTTTTAAGCACATAAAATTGTCAAAGTTCGCAAAGAAATATCTGGTTTGGCAAGCCATCTGTACCTGTGGCTTGAAAAGCAGCATTTTCATAGCTTCCGGGACTGTCAACCAAGAAATTTACGTGAAAGAGTGTTTGAATAAACGTCTGCTGCCTTTCCTGAAGAAACACGGTTGTTCCGTACTGTTTTGGCCGGATTTGGCATCTGGCCATTACGGTAAAAAGGCCATGGAGTGGTACGCCGCCAACAACGTGCAGGTGGTTCCCAAGGACAAGAACCTTCCCAACACGCCAGAGCTCCGCCCAATTGAGAAATACTGGGCTATTGTCAAGCGGAACCTAAAGAAGACCGAAAAAACTGCTAAGAACGAGCAGCTGTTCAATGCAAACTGGCTTTCTGCGGCGAAGAAGGTGGACAAGGTGGCTGTACAAAATCTGATGGCAGGTGTCAAGCGTGAGGCCCGGCAATTCGGATTTGGAAAAGCGAAAGCCTAACTGAATATTTTTCTTGAATTTTATACTAATTGAGCTTGAAAAAGAAATTTAATTTGATTTTTTAAATAAACGATTTCACCGATTTACACGCGTTTTCCCTTGACCAAATTTTGACCGTATCACACTTTAGATGAAGTTAGCGTGATTTCAACAGACGGACGGACGGACATTGATAGATCGACTCAGACTTTCACCAGGGCCCACCATATATACTGTATGTGGTCTGAGAAAAATATTTTGATGTTACAAACTGAATGAAAAAGATAGTATTGCACGGTTGCGTCTCTTCCCAAAAATAATCTACTAAAATGTGAATTAAATTTTACCAAAAGATTTTGCCAAATTTAAAAAATTCTTATTTTGAAGTTTTTGATTAATTTGTTGTGGTTAGTACGAAAATTAAAATTTTTAAAAATGTTGAATTTATTAAAAATTGTTTCAATATTTAATTTCTATTGAAAATTTTGTCAATATTTTAATTCTATATACTTTTTTTCAAATTTTATTTCTGTAGAAAATTTTCTCAATATTTTATTTTTACAGAAAATTTTCACAAAATTTTCTCAAAATTTTATTTCTATAGAAAATTTTTTCAAAATTTTATTTCTATAGGAAATTTTGTAATTTTTTTTCTATAGAAAACGATGTCAACATTTTATATTTTTCTATAGAAAATTGAAGTACCCTTAGTCGAGCCAAAAATAATCTACCAAAATGTGAATACAATTTTACCAAAAATCTACCAAATTTAAAAAATTCTTATTTTGAAGTTTTTGATTAATTTAGAAAATTTAGAAAATTTTCTCAATATTTTATTTTTACAGAAAATTTTCACAAAATTTTCTCAAAATTTTATTTCTATAGAAAATTTTTTCAAAATTTTATTTCTATAGGAAATTTTGTAATTTTTTTTCTATAGAAAACGATGTCAACATTTTATATTTTTCTATAGAAAATTGAAGTACCCTTAGTCGAGCCAAAAAAAATCTACCAAAATGTGAATACAATTTTACCAAAAATCTACCAAATTTAAAAAATTCTTATTTTGAAGTTTTTGATTAATTTTTTGTGGTTAGTACGAAAATTAAAACTTAAGAAAATTAATTTCTTAAAAATTTTCTAAATATTTAATTTCTATTGAAAATTTTGTCAAAATTTTAATTCTATGGACATTTTTCAAAATTTTATTTCTAGAGAAAATTTCGTCGAAATTTTATTTCTATAGAAAATTTTGTCAAAATTTTATTTCTATAGAGACTTTTTTCAATACGTTATTTTTATAGTTTTTATACCCTCCACCATCGGATGGGGGGTATATTAACTTTGTCATTCCGTTTGTAACACATCGAAATATTGATCTAAGACCCCAAAAAGTATATATATTCTGGGTCGTGGTGACATTCTGAGTCGATCTGAGCACGTCCGTCCGTCCGTCTGTTGAATTCACGCTAACTTCCGAACGAAATAAGCTATCGACTTGAAACTTGGCACAAGTAGTTGTTATCGATGTAGGTCGGATGGCATTGCAAATGGGCCATATCGGTCCACTTTTACGTATAGCCCCCATATAAACCCCTCCCCCATATAAACGGACCCCCAAATTTGGCTTGCGAAGCCTCTAAGAGAACCAAATTTCATTCGATCCGGCTGAAATTTGGTACATGGTGTTAGTATATGGTCTCTAACAACCATGTAAAAATTGGTTCACATCGGTCCATAATTATATATAGCCCCCATATAAACCGATCCCCTGATTTGGCTTGCGGAGCCTCTAAGAGAAGCAAATTTCGTCCGACCCGGCTGAAATTTGGTACATGGTGTTAGTAGATGGTCTCTAACAACCATGCAAAAATTGGTCTACATCGGTCCATAATTATATATAGCCCCCATATAAACCGATTCCCCGATTTGGCTTGCAGAGCCTCTAAGAGAAACAAATTTCATCCGATCCGGCTGAAATTTGGTGCGTGATGTTAGTATATGGTCTCTAATGACCATGCGAAAATTGGTCCATATCGGTCCATAATTATATATAGCCCCCATATAACCGATCACCAGATTTTAACTCCGGAGCCTCTTGGAAGACCAAAATGCATCTGATTCAGTTGAAATTTGGTACGCGATGTTAATATATGTCCTCAAACACCCAAAAATTGGTCGATATCGGTCCATAATTATATATAGGCCCCATATAAACCGATCCCCAGATTTGACCTCCGGAGTACTTGGAAGAGCAAAATTCTTCCCATTCGGTTGAAATTTGGTAGGTGATGTTAGTATATGGTATCCAACAACCATGCAGGAATTCGTTCCTATCAGTCCATAATTATATATAGCTCCCATATAAACCGATCGCCAGATTTGACCTCCGGTGCCTTTTGGAGAAGCAAAATTCATCCGATCTGGTTGAAATTTGGTACGTGGTGGTAGTATATGATATTTAACAACCATGCCAAAAGTGGTCCATATCAGTCCATAATCATTTATGGCCCCCATATAAACCGATCCCGAGATTTGGTTTTGGAGCCTCTTGGAGGAGCAAATTTCATCCGAGTGAGTTGAAATTTGTGGATGACAGTCCTTCGTAGAAGTTTCTACGCAATCCATGGTGGAGGGTACATAAGATTCGGCCTGGCCGAACTTACGGCCGTATATACTTGTTTTTTGTTTTTTTAATTTTATTTCTATAGAAAATTTTATTTCTATAGGAAATCTTGTAAACATTTTGAATTTTTCTATAGAAAATTGAAGTACTCCTTAGTTGGAGAGGAATATTTTGAAAAATCTACCAAAACATCAATAATTCTACTAATCAACCAGCCCGATGAATCAGGCTTACTTAGACTATTCAGTCCATTGCACCACGGTGGCTCCCAACCAAACAGTAAATAATCTACCATTTTTGGTAGAAATCTACTAATTATGGCAACCGTGTAGTATACGCGCCTTTCTATAATGCCTGTTAACACCAGTTTTATATTTGAAATACCCCAATATGTTTTTCCGCCACCATGCATATTTCCAGTATGTACATACATACCAGCATGTAGTTTCATATTTCGCATTACATATACCCTATAAAAATGTTAAAATATTTAGTTAAATTAAATACAAACGTTAAGAATAATGACAATGCATATGTGATTGCCTAATAAACCCACATCTCTCACATATGTAATTGCAAAAAAAAAAAATCCAACATTTCGCAGGTATCCATATACAGGTAATCCCCGATCAATATTTGCTTGCTTTAAATCAAACAGTAGCATTTCAATATTTTCAATTCAATATTGATAATAAGCCTATTTGGCATTTCACATCGACAATTTGTATAGCTTGTTATATACTAAAGTATTTTGCTGTAGTACAAAATATTGGCAAGCTCGACATAAGAGTGGGTAAAATGTATAATTAAATAAGGTAGCCTTATAATAGACACATCTGAATGTTATATGTCTATGCTAAAAATAGCATTGACCACATGTACAGATGTTCCTCACTTATCGATTAGTGCTTTCCAATTGTTTGTTTATGCCTATGATACTCGTATTTAAATTTAATTTAAATTAAAATTATATGGACCCACCTTAATATTGTCATCTACTATGTGTATGCATTTATTTTTACCTACATATCTGAAATATACTTGTGTAAATATTTACATTAAAAAACTTCCACACTATAAAATATGGCACTCGGTAAAAAAAAAGAGAAATCAACAATTATGGGAAACAATTTTCATCTATTGAATGAGTGTCATATATCTGTGGGATATTTCAACCATGTTAAATTTTAAGCATTAAACAATAAAAACATTAAATTGCCCAAATGGTCAGCGTTTACAAGTGTATTTAGTTTTTTTTTTAGAAATTTATATTTGAAACAAAAATTTGTTTAGTGATTGAATTTCAATTTCAATCGAATATGCTATCATGACTATTTAAATTGGTTTCATTATCTGATGGATAAACAAAGATTGGAGGGATACATTTTTAAACCATAAATTCACACATTCCACTACATGACGGCGTATAAGGTTTGCTGTTCCTATTCATTTATGCTCATTTATGGTCGAAAGACGATCTGGTGATGGTTGTATATCTATCTCCGTCGTTTTATACTTCGAACTACCGACTTTCGCATAGTTTTTAGGTGCCGCCTAGAAGCTCAATTATAACAAGTATATACGGCCGGTAAGTTCGGCCGGTTCGAATCTTATGTACCCTCCACCACGGATTGCGTAGAAACTTCTACTAAAGATTGTCATCCACAATCGAATTAGTTGGGTTGCGGTAACAATTGCCGATGGCAAGGTATCTTAAAACTTCTCAACATAGTCTCCTAAATTGTAAATTAGACCATACGTTGTATATATTCGACAAAAAAGGGCCAAGTATATACGAATATAATTCATTTCTTGACCGGTATATATAGAAAAGTCTACAAATAATTACGAACCGATATGAACTTTTGCGCGGTAATTAGAGAGCCAGAATTTAAATATGGGGGTCGTTTTTATGAGGGCTATATACAATAGAGGTGTGCACGTAAGTAATATTTTGCTCACGCACACTCACGACGAAAAATCTTACTCACGGACACTCACGCACGATATTGTTTGGTAGGACTCACGCTCACCCACACTCACGAAAAGAAAATTTGTACTCACGCACGAAAATGTCGTGACTCACGAAAAATACCGTGACCCACGAAAAATATCGTGACTCACGAAAAATGTCGTGACTATCGAACAATTTTATTTATTTATTTATTTATTTCGGTCTATGGATATAAAAAATCCTTACAGACTATGACTTAAATCTAAAAATATATTAAATCTAATTTCATTAGGAAATTACGCAATGGAATCGAAAAATCTAAATCTGTACTTGAAATTCGATTGAATTCTATCAAAGCTCTTTCCACTGGCTCATTAATAGAATATTTACTTCTGTGTATAGCTATATAAAAACTTTTATGTTGACGTAGCATACGAGATGGAACATTAAAGTTTAAATTACCCAATAAATTAATACAATCCACAATGTTATTAACTAATTTAAAGATAAATAATTGAGATAAGTAAAGTCTTCTATTCTCAAGAGTTTTTAGAGATATCAATCTGCATCTATCAATGTACGAAGGTTCAGGAGCACTAAAATTTATTGACCGCAACATGAATTTCAAAGCCTTTTTTTGAACACGCTCTATTCTATTTATGTACTTCTCATAAAAAGGATTCCAAATGAAGCTAGCATATTCAAGTTTGGATCTCACGATAGACATATAAACAAGTTTAACGGTATAAGGATCAGAGAATTCTTTACAATTTCTTTTGACAAAAGCTAACAATGCATAAGCCTTTGGAATAATAAAATCTAGATGTGAAGCAAAAGTATATTTGCAGTCAAATACAACACCAAGGTCTCTAATCTCATCTACCTTTCTCAGCGCCTTAGAGTCCAAATAATAATCGAAACACACTGGACTTTGACACTTACTAAATGTAATATTAAAACATTTAGACACATTGATCTCAAGACAATTCAAAACACACCAGCGGAAAATATTTCGCAAATCTTCTTGCAATTTAATACAATCACAGATTGAATTTACACGCAGATAAACTTTCATATCATCAGCATATAACAATAAATTTGCCCATTTGACATAATCCGATATATCATTAATAAACAAAATGAATAATAAAGGACCCAAAATACTTCCTTGTGGTATACCAGACATCGCTTTATAAACATATGACTTATACGAATCAATACTAACAGAACATAATCTATTATTCAAGTAAGAAGATATCCAATCCAAAAAAATTGAGTGAAATCCTAACATAGAAAGTTTACTAATTAAAATTCTGTGTAAAACTTTATCAAAAGCCTTTGAGAAGTCAGTATAAATGACATCAATAGAATAACCCAATTCAAAATTGGAAATGCAGTACTGGGAAAAACAGGACAAATTTGTCACAGTAGAACGACCACGCACGAACCCATGTTGGTACGGGGATATAATATTTTTCACTTCAAAATAAACTTTCTCAAAGATGATATGCTCAAAAATCTTTGACACATTACACAACTTAGAAATAGCACGGTAATTCATTATATTATCCTTCGACCCACTCTTATATACGGGAGTGATTGACGTAACCTTCCACTTATCTAAAAATAAGCCACTACTAAGAGATCTATTAAAAAGATATAGCAAAGGGGTGATTAAAGATTCAGAACATTTCTTTAAGAAGAAAGCACTGAGACCGTCACTATATATCCTATGAGTATTCTTCAGCTTAGACAAACCATAGCATATGTCATCCTTAGAAAGACTTAAGCACCCAAAATTAATCGTTGAATTGTGGCCAGGTAACATAAACGAAGAATTACAGTTCGTATCGGAAATAAAATTTTCCTTGAAAAAATCAGCAAATAAATTGACTGATTCAGATATCGAGTTTGACGACCGATTACCAAGATACATTCTAGTAGGATAATCAAGACATTTTTTCTTGGAATTTATGAAACTCCAAAAAGCTTTGGGATCAGTTTTTATATTCAATTCAAAGTTGGAAATATATTGCTTATACAAAAACTTGTTTAAGAAATTGAATTCTCGAACATATCTTTCGTACATTGATTTATGCTGATCATTACCCGTTTTTTTAAAAAGTTTAAAAAATTTATTTCTTTTATTCTTTAAATTTTTTAATCCTTTCGTATACCACGGCAATTTGTGCAATTTAGGCTTTAACAAAGGAACATTTCTAGTACAAATTGATTTAATCTCATCCAAAAATTTATCGTAGCATTCACTCAAATTACTATCATTAAAAATAAGATCCCAATTAACTGAAACTAGTAAATTATTAATTAATTCATAATTACAATTACTAAAATCAAACCCTATATTAACATTTTTATATTCAGGAAAAACATAAAATCCAACAGATATCTCTAGAGCTTTATGATGCATATCAGCTCTACAAAATGGGTATAAACACTCACTGATATGAAATTTTAAATCCTTATCAATAAATACCAAATCTAAGATTCTAGCTAATTCATTACGAATATGGTTAATTTGAATCAAATTCAATGAATAAAATCCATCAATTAAATTAATCTCATGTACCTTATTGATATTGGAAGCAATAGTAGCTTCAGAATAGCAATCTACAGTCCAAATAACTTTATTGAGGTTAAAATCCCCCAAAATTAAAAATTTACCTTCATTAAGTTCTGATGCCAAATCAAGTACATTCTGAACATGAATATTGTATACATGGTCAGAACAATTAGGTGGAATATAAGATACTACAATATACAACAAACAATCAATACCTACAACAGATACACACAATTGTTCAATTAACGTGTCCGTATTAGGCAAAATACAAAGAGAAGAAGATAAATGTCGTTTAACAGCAACTAATATTCCACCTCCCCTTGAACAATTACAATTCACAAAATCTCTATCTCGACGATATATTGAATATAATTCCTGATTGAATATTTCTTCACTCTTAAAATCTTCATTAAGCCACGTCTCAACTAGCACAATTACATCATACATAGATTTTAATGACTCATTATAAACATCCAATACCTTCGAACGCATACCACCCATGTTTTGGTAGTAAACAGTAATGTCACGAAATTTACATCGGTCATTACAAACGCCAACAGAATTTAAGTGATTCTGTTTTCCATTTGTTGTTTCTTTAAAAAATCAAATGGACGTACACGAACATTAGAGGGCCATAACGAAGGCTTGAAAAGTTCATTATAAAACCTAGCTGATATACCTAGCTTAAATGATATCTTATAAAGACTATGTACATCAACATCTCTTTTAACTAAACTATAACATTCAATATCATGTCTGCTTACTTTCGCGTATTTTTCAACATAATTTACAATGTCATCTTTAGTAACAGTAGGCTTAAAAGACGAAATGTGTACCCACTTCTTGCTTGCTATGACTTCCAACTCATCGTTATTTCGGTCACCAAAAATCGCTCTTTTACTCTTTTTATTTGCATTAAAATTCCTCAACAATTTATTTGTTGGGTTATCACTCTCCGTTCTATTTGTGAGAGCAGAATGTTCACTAACATCATCTCCCATTCTCGGATTAGCAATTACAACTGTACCCACTGCACCAGTTTATGTTGCCAAATATCACATTCACGCTCATTAGATTGAATCTCATTAGCAGCTCTATTCCCAGGAACAGAAGATTGATTTAACACAGAATGGTTATTAATTTGATTCTGAGTATTCTCAGAGTCGTTAGCAATAACATGATATGTAGAACCAAACGACAAAACAGTAGCAGTGGCATCACCTCGTTCACTCGACAATGCATTACTCTCCTCAACAGTAGCAGTAGCAGCGGCATCAACTCTTTCAATAGGCATAACACGAGAAGATTGCGAATTCTCAACAGTGTTCTCAGTAGATTCAAATTTGTTGGTAAACAAAACGAATCGATGTTTAAGCTCAGCAAATTCATTTGATAATTTTGTAACTACAGCAACAATGTCTTTAGATGTATTAGCACAACTATTGCAATTAAAGACTATATTTTTAGAAGACTTTAGTAGCTTATATTCAAAGTCATTTTCAATGCCTGCACACATTTTATGAAATTTAGATGTGCAAATCTGGCACTTTACGAAAATATTACTAACAAGCGCTTTAAAGCAAACAGCACAGCACTGAGACGGCATTATGATGCGTCCTATACAAATGAAAGCTCAAGCTTGACTTTTTTGAGTAATTTACCTTAGCGACGTGTCTGAAAATATGAGCATTATTAAAATCGAGAGTTTTATTACACTCTTAACATCCCAGGTGTCACTACAATTGTAAATGAATTGAACTCTTAAGCGTTTTATGTTGGTGAGCGGGATTATTTTCGTGAGCGTAAATCTTTACTCACGCACACTCGCGAAGATAATATTTTCGTGACTCACGCTCACGCACGACATTTTGGTTTGTTAATCAAGCTCACGCACACTCACGCCGTTGCCATGAGCGTGACTCACGACTCACGCGTGAGTCACAAAAATTTTCGTGAGTCACGACAATTTCGTGTCACGTGCACACCTCTACTATACAATTATGAACACGGTTGCCACAGTGGGTAAAATTCTACCAAAAATAGTAGATTTTTTACTGTTTGGTAGATTGATGAAATTCTTGATGTTTTGGTAGATTTTGCAAAATATTAGTCTCCAACTAATAAGTACTTCCATTGAAATAAAATTTTGAGAAAATTTTCTATAGAAATAAAATTTTAACAAATTTTTCTATAGAAATAAAACTTTGAGAAAATTTTCTAAGAAATAAAATTTTGACAAAATTTTCTATAGAAATAAAATTTTGACAGAAATTTCTATAGAAATAATATTTTGACAAACATTTGTATAGAAATAAAATTTTGACAACATCTTTTTTATATATATGAAATTTTGTATAGAAATAAAATTTAGAAAAAAATTTCTATAGAAATAAAATTTTGACAAAATTTTGTATCGAAATAAAATTTGGCAAAATTTTCTGTAGAAATAAAATTTTGACAAATTTTTTATAGAAACAAAATGCTGACAACATTTTCTATAAAAATAAAATTTTGACAATTTTTTCTATAGAAATAAAACTTTGAGAAAATTTTCTAAGAAATAAAATTTTGACAAAATTTTCTATAGAAATAAAATTTTGACAGAAATTTCTATAGAAATAATATTTTGACAAATATTTATATAGAAATAAAAATTTGACAAAATTTTTTTTATATACATAAAATTTTGTATAGAAATAAAATTTAGAAAAAAAATTCTATAGAAATAAAATTTTGACATCATTTTTTATAGAAATAAAATTTTGACAAAATTTTGTATCGAAATAAAATTTGACAAAATTATCTGTAGAATTAAAATTTTGACAAATTTTTTATAGAAATAAAATTTTGGTAGATTATTTTTGGCTCGAGTGGCAACCAAATTTGGCATGGTTTTTAGCGGCATATACTAGCACAATGTACCAAATGTCAACCTTATCCGATGAATTTTGATACTCCAAGAGATCGGTAGCTCAAACCTTGGCATCGGTTTATATCGGGACTATATATAATTATAGACGGATATGAACCAATTTCTGCATGGTTGTTAGATACGAAGCTCTGTTTAACGAATATGCTATTTAAAATAAAATTAAATATTAAAATCCATACGAATCCATAAAAAAATCGATATCGGTCCACAATTATATATGGCCCCCATATAAACCGATTCCCAGATTTGACCTCCGGAGCCTCTTGAAGGAGCAAACTTCACCCGATCCGGTTTAAATTTGGTACGTGGTGTCAGTATATGGTCTCTAACAACCATGCCAAAATTGGTCCATATCGGTCTATAGTTATATATAGCCAATCCCCAATCACACAAAAATTGGTCCATATCGGTTCATAATCATGGCTGTCACTCGATCCAAAAATAATCTACCAAAATTTTATTCCTATAGAAAATTTTGTCAAAATTTAATTTCTATAGAAATTTTTGTCAAAATTTTATTTCTATAGAAAATTTTTAAAATTTTTTTTTGTATAGAAAATTTTTTCAAAACTTAATTTCTATAGAAAATGTTGTCAAAAATGTATATCTATAGAAATTTTGTCAAAATTTTATTTCTATAGAAAATTTTGACAAAATTTTATATCTATAGAAAATTTTGTCAAAATTTTCTTTCTATAGAAAATTTTGTCAAAATTTTCTTTCTATAGAAACTTTTGTCAAAATGTTATTTCTATAAAAAAATGTTGTCACAATTTTATTTCTATCGAAAAATTTGTCAAAGAAAATCTTTTCAAAATTTTATATTTATAGAAAATGTTGTCAAAATTTTATTTCTATAGAAAATTTCGTCAAAATTTTATTTCTATTGAAAATGTTGTCAAAAATGTATATGTATAGAAAATTTTGTCAAAATTTTCTTTCTATAGAAAATTTTGTCAAAATTTTATTTCTATAAAAAATTTTGTCAAAATTTTATTTCTATAAAAAATTTTGTCAAAATTTTATTTCTATAAAAAATTTTGTCAAAATTTTATTTCTATAAAAAATTTTGTCAAAATTTTATTTCTATAGAAAACGTTATCAAAATTTTATATCTATAGAAAGTTTTGTCAAAACTTTTATCTATAGAAAATTTTGTCACAATTTTTTTTCTTTTTCTTTTTGTTTTGTTAGTGTTGGTTTGGTTTCAATCATATTTGTTGTTTTGATATCAGCTTAAAAACCATTGCGTTGACTAAATTACAAGAGTAGCTTAACCAACAGAGGAAAAGAATATTTGTCAAATTTATTTGGGCACAGCCCTATAGACTGCAAGATGGTTCGATGGACGCACGTTAGTTTGTAGTTTAGTCAACGCATTGGTTTTTATGATGAGATCAAAACAACAAATAAAAATTCTATAGAAAATGTTGTCAAACTGAATTATATACGGCCTTTTTATACCCACCACCATAGAATAGTGATGGGGGTATAATAAGTTTGCCATTCCGTGTGTAACACATCGAAGTATCGATTTCCGACCATATAAAGTATATATATTCTTGATCAGGGAGAAATTCTAAGACGATATAAGCATGTCCGTCTGTCTGTCTGTTGTAATCAAGCTACAGCCTTCAATAATGGCGCTATCGTCCTGAAATTTGGCACAGATTCGTTTTTTGTTTGCAGGTAGGTCAAATTCGAAGATGGGCTATATCGGTCCAAGTTTCCATATAGTCACCATATAAACCGACTTCCCGATTTGGGGTCTTGGGCTTATAGAAACCGTAGTTTTTATCGAATTTGCTTGAAATTGAAAATATAGAGGTACTTGAGGACCATAAAAAGGTTTGTCGAAAATGGTCCGTATCGGTCCATGTTTTGGTATAGCCGCCACATAGGCGATCTTCCAATTTTTATTCGTGGGCTTCTATAAACTGTCTTTTCTATCCGATTTGCCTGAAATTGAAAATCTAGAGGTATTTTAGGACCATAAAGAGGTGTGTCGAAAATGGTCTATATCGGTCCATGTTTTGGAATATTCCATGTTTTGGAATATATATATATATAGACCGATCTCCGGAGTTTATTTCTAGGACTTCTGGAATCCGGCTGACCACAAATAGGTCAGCCGAATATGGTGTGTATCGACCCATGTTTTAGTATAGCCTCCACATAGGATCTTCAGATTGAACTCCTTGGGCTTCTAGAAACCATAGTTTTTATCCGACTTGCACAAAAATTTAAATATACTGGAATTTCAAACCCTCAAAACTCTGTATCGCATTTATTTTTACCGATCCGTTTGGTGAGACATCGATATAGACCGATTTCTCTTCTTGAGGGTACACCCAAAGAAAAAATATTTTCCTCCGGAATGAAATTTTAGACAATGACCATGAAAATTGTTTGAAAGTGAAAGTAAAATTTCCAGATTTTACTCATCGTATTCATTTAAATAATGGCGGAAAAAAGTCTACAGATTTAAGATTTCAAATCAAGGCGTTATTTCATCATATACACGATATATTTATGATTTCTCTAAAACACAAATAAAATTGGTTCTCATAAATCCCGAATCTGATCTAGTCTTCATAGAATCTGGTTGAACTGATTTGCTTGGGATAGAATTTGTCATCAAACCCCCTAAAATTCAATATATTATCAAGAAGAGTTTTCAAAGTAAACTATTATATTTGATTCATGGTGGTGGGTATTTAAGATTCGGCCCGGCCGTACTTACTGCTGTATATACTTTTTATACCCTCCATCATAGGATGGGGGTATATTAACTTTGTCATTCCGTTTGTAACACATCGAAATATTGCTCTAAGACCCCATAAAGTATATATATTCTGGGTCGTGGTGAAATTCTGAGTCGATCTAAGCATGTCCGTCCGTCCGTCCGTCCGTCCGTCCGTCCGTCCGTCCGTCCGTCCGTCTGTTGAAATCACGCTAACTTCCGAACGAAACAAGCTATCGACGTGAAACTTGGCACAAGTCGTTGTTATCGATGTAGGTCGGATGGTATTGAAAATGGGCCATATCGGTCCACTTTTACGTATAGCCCCCATATAAAGGGACCCTCAGATTTGGCTTGTGGAGCCTCTAACAGAAGCATATTTCATCCGATCGGGCTGAAATTTGGTATATGGTGTTGGTATATGGTCTCTAACAACCATGCAAAAATTGGTCCACATCGGTCCATAATTACATATAGCCCCCATATAAACCGATCCCCAGATTTGGCTTGTGGAGCCTCTAAGAGAAGCATATTTCATCCGATCCGGCTGAAATTTGGTACATGGTGTTGGTAGATGGTCTCTAACAATCATGCAAAAATTGGTTCACATTGGTCCATAATTATATATAGCCCCCATATAAACCGATCCCCAGATTTGGCTTGTGGAGCCTCTAAGAGAAGCCTATTTCATCCGATCCAGCTGAAATTTGGTACATGGTGTTGGTATATGGTCTCTAACAACCACGCAAAAATTGGTCCACATCGGTCCATAATTATATATAGCCCCCATATAAACCGATCCCCAGATTTGGCTTGTGGAGCCTCTAAGAGAAGCATATTTCATCCGATCCGGCTGAAATTTGGTATATGGTGTTGGTATATGGTCTCTAACAACCATGCAAAAATTGGTCCACATCGGTCCATAATTATATATAGCCCCCATATAAACCGATCCCCAGATTTGGCTTGTGGAGCCTCTAAGAGAAGCATATTTCATCCGATCCGGCTGAAATTTGGTACATGGTGTTGGTAGATGGTCTCTAACAATCATGCAAAAATTGGTTCACATCGGTCTATAATTATGTATAGCCCCCATATAAACCGACCCCCAGATTTGGCTTGCGGAGCCTCAAAGAGAAGCAAATTTCATCCGATCCGGCTGAAATTTGGTACATGATGTTGGTATATGGTCTCTAACAACCATGCAAAAATTGGTCCACATCGGTCCATACTTATATATAGACCCCATATAAACCGATCTCCAGATTTGGCTTGCGAAGCCTCAAAGAGAAGCAAATTGCATCCGATCCGGTTGTAATTTTGAACATGGTGTTAGTATATGATCTTTAACAACCGTGCCAGAATTGGTCCATATCGGTCCATAATTATATATAGCCCCCATATAAAACGTTCTCCAGATTTGACCTACGGAGCCTCTTGGAGGAGCAAAATTCATCCGATCCGGTTCAAATTAGGAACGTGGTGTTAGTATATGGTCGCTAACAACCATACAACAATTGGTCCAATCACACAAAAATTGGTCCATATCGGTTCATAATCATGGTTGCCACTAGAGCCAAAAATAATCTACCAAAATTTTATTATATAGACAATTTTGCCAAAATTTTATTTCTATAGAAAATTTTGTCAAAATTTTATTTCTAGAGAAAATTTTGTTAAAATTTTATTCGGTTCATAATAAAATTTTCATCATTGTCAAAATTTTATTTCTATAGAAAATTTTGTTCAAATTTTATTCGGTTCATAATCATGGTTGCCACTCGAACCAAAAATAATCTACCAAGTTTTTATTTCTATAGAATATTTTGTCAAAAGTCTATTTCTATAGAAAATTTTGTTAAAATTTTATTTCTGTAGAAATTTTTGTCAAAATTTTCTTTCTATAGAAAATTTTGTCAAAATTTTTATTTCTATAGAAAATTTTATTTCTATAGAAAATTTTGTTAAAATTTTATTTCTGTAGAAAATTTTGTCAAAATTTTATGTCTACTTTGTCAAACTGAATTATATACGTATTGGATCGATCTTTTTTGATTTAATATATACCACGTATGGACTTACATACAATTTAGAAGATGGTGTTAGGAGGTTTTAAGATACCTTGCACGCGTTACCGCAACTTAAGTAATTCGATTGTGGATGGCAGTGTTTAGAAGAAGTTTCTACGCAATCCATGATGGAGGGTACATAAGCTTCGGCCTGGCCGAACTTACGGCCGTATATACTTGTTTTTAGTTGAATATATAACACGTGTGGACTACCTTGCAATTTAGAAAACGGCAAGTGTTACCGCATCCCAAGTACTTCGGTTGTGCTTGACTGTCTTTAGCAGAAATTTCTACACAATCCATGGTGGAGGGTACATAAGATTCGGCCTGGCCGAACTTACAGCCGTATATACTTGTTTTTTACAAACATTTTGATCCGTCCTTAAACAATAACCGCTTTAGTTTTTACAGTTTGTAGAAGTTTAATTATTTTTTAAATCGGTTCAAATTTAAATATATGTAAATAATAATATATACAAGTAGCTTCCAACAAATTTGAAGGATTTGTGATGGTATCAAACATTTCTGTCTACAAAGTGGTAGAGGGTATAATATAGTCGGCCTAGCACGACTTTAGACTTTCGATACTTGTTTTGATATTAAAGCAATGCCATTAAATACAATTTTCTAATATTTCGAACAATTTAAATTTCTTGCAAAACTTTAAATGTCTTGCAAGAAATTTAAATATTACACACGAAAACATTCATAAAATATTTAATATAATTTGAAAAAGTTTAGCTCTAGCTAAAAATTACGAAGGAATAGTATATTTGTTGTTTGGCTAAGCAGCAACGCAAATCTCTTACATATTTCTTTATGTATGAAAATTAAACCAGCATCTAAGATTCTAAGTCAAAATCAGATTTCCCTTGAAAATTCATTACATTTTACTTCATATTTAATTCAGTTTTACACCATTGTACGCACACTAGGCAACACTTGGCTGGCACCAATTCATTACGTTTGGTTGGTTAGCAGCAGCCCACAACCAGGCAACAGACTCGGCAAAATGCTCACAAATAATTTATTGTCGCATTACAGTTTTGTTGTTCTCTGCTGTTTTTTATTTTTATTTAAAGTTTAAAAAATTTAACGTCGGTTTTGAAGTCCCTCAGCGATTTCAGTGGCTGTAATGAGGCAGGAAGCTAGCCAACCACTCCGTATAGAGAAGACTTATGCGACAACAGAATATGACAAATTAACAAACTTTTATTGCCCCTCACGTACCCCATAAAGTCCATAAATATGGTATATGCTTCTTTCCGTACATTTGAATGTACATACACTGGGAAAAAGTCCATTGTTAAACTGATGTAAAATGTTTATTAAAAATTTGTTTTTAGTTTTTATATTTTTTTTTTTTTTTCGAAAAAGACTGATATGTTTTGCAACCAACTTCAGGTGGCTAGCACTTCTAAAACGCTCGTCTGACAGATTTATTACAGTGACAGTTCATTTTATTGTTTATAGGGTTACGAAAGTATTTTGATCTATTGCATTGAGAAATAAAGAAATAAAAATACAAGAATTATCCCACTATACGATATAAATTTACTGGAAAACCACAAGTAGCTATTGTTAGAGTCTTCCAGCCAGGGCTGCCAATTTTACCGATTTATCGGCATTTTGACGATTTTTTACTCAAATAATAACAAATGCCGATTTTCCGATTTCTGCCACAAAAATGACGATATTAGCTCCGTTAAAAAATTTTGAATAGAAGCAGTTCGTTTACAAGTTTAAAGCCAGGCAAAAATAATTTTTGCTAGAAATTTCAGATATGTAGGAGCTATACCTCATTTCACATCTACAGTATTAGTATCACGGTTACAACTCGTGCCAAAAATAATCTACCACCAAAATTTGAAGAAAATGTTACCAAAAAATTTATCAGAATAAAAAAAAAAATATTTTGAAGTTTTTGTGGTTAGTATATAAAAAAAATTTTTTGTTCTATTCAAAAGAAATGTTTTATATTGAATTTATAGAATTTTTTTTTAACTTTTTATTTCAACAGAAAAAGTTGTCAAAATTTAATTTATATAGAAAATTTCGTCAAAATTTTATTTCTATAGATAAATTTGTCAAAATTTTATTTCTATAGAAAATTTTGTTAAAATTTTATTTCTATAGAAAATTTTGTCAAAATTTTATTTCTATCGAAAATTTTGTCAAAATTTTATTTCTGTAGAAAATTTTGTCAAAATTTTATTTCCATTTGTTTTGTTTTGTTATTTTTGGTTTTGTTCTTTAAGCATTGTTGTTGTTTTTTATTTCAGCTTAAAACCATACATACATATGTATGGTTTTAAGCTGAAATAAAAAACAACAACAATGCTTAAAGAACAAAACCAACAATAACAAAACAAAACAAATGGAAAAAGAAGAGGAGGCACGCTCAAAATAAACCCAGCCATGTGAATTCAAATCGATGATTTGACAGTGGCATAGGAAAAGAGATATGTTTGTTTCGAATTTATTTCGGCATAAGCCGGCTATCAATGTAAAACCTTTTTTCGGAGGGTTCAAGTGTGGTTTTTGTTGGGTTTAATAAACTGCCTGAATTTATTCTGATAATTGGTTGATAGTTTTGCTGCAAGTAGAGGATGCTGATGAGGAATGTGGTAATTCCGAAACGTGCGTCCATCCAACCATCTTGCAGTCTATAGGGCTTTGCCCAAATAAATTTGACAAACATTCTTTTCCTCTGTTGTTTAAGCTACTCTTGTAGTTTAGTCAATGTATGGTTTTAAGCTGAAATAAAAAACAACAACAAAATTTTATTTCTATAGAAAATTTTGTCAAAATTTTATTTCAATAGAAAATTTCGTCAAAATTTTATTTCTATAGAAAATTTTGTCAAAATTTTATTTCTATAGAAAATTTTGTCAAAATTTTATTTCTATAGAAAATTTTGTCAAAATTTTATTTCTATAGAAAATTTTGTCAAAATTTTAATTCTATAGAAAGTTTTGTCAAAATTTTATTTCTATAGAAAATTTTGTCAAAATTTTATTTCTACAGATTATTTTGTCAAAATTTTATTGCTATAGAAAATTTTGTCAAAATTTTATTTCTATAGAAAATTTTGTCAAAATTTTATTTCTACAGAATATTTTGTCAAAATTTTATTGTTATAGAAAATTTTGTCAAAATTTTATTTCTATAGAAAATTTTGTTAAAATTTTATTTCTATAGAAAATTTTGTCAAAATTTTATTTTTATAGAAAATGTTGTCAAAATTTTATTTTTATAGAAAATATTGTCAAAAATTTATTTCTATAGAAAATTTTGTCAAAATTTTATTTCTATAGAAAATTTCGTCAAAATTTTATTTCTATAGAAAATTTTGTCAAAATTTTATTTCTATAGAAAATTTTGTCAAAATTTTAATTCTATAGATAGTTTTGTCAAAATTTTATTTCTATAGAAAATTTTGTCAAAATTTTATTTCTACAGATTATTTTGTCAAAATTTTATTGCTATAGAAAATTTTGTCAAAATTTTATTTCTATAGAAAATTTTGTCAAAATTTTATTTCTATAGGAAATTTTGTCAAAATTTCATTTCTATAGGAAATTTTGTCAAAATTTCATTTTTATAGGAAATTTTGTCAAAATTTCATTTCTATAAGAAATTTTGTCAAAACTTCATTTCTATAGGAAATTTTGTCAAAATTTCATTTCTATAGGAAATTTTGTCAAAATTTCATTTCTATAGGAAATTTTGTCAAAATTTCATTTCTATAGGAAATTTTGTCAAAATTTCATTTCTATAGGAAATTTTGTCAAAATTTCAGTTCTATAGAAAATTTTGTCAAAATTTTCAGTTCTATAGGAAAATTTCATTTCTATAGGAAATTTGGCCAAAATTTCATTTCAATAGGAAATTTGACCAACATTTTATTTCTATAGAAAATTTTGTCAAATTTTTATTTCTAAAGAAAATTTTGTCAATTTTTTCTGTAGAAAATTTTGTCAAAATTTTATTTCTAAAGAAAATTTTGTCAAAACTTAATTTCTTCATTTCTATAGGAAATTTTGTCAAAATTTCATTTCTATAGAAATTTTGTCAAATTTTTATTTCTATAGGAAATTTTGTCAAAATTTCATTTCTGTAGAAAATTTTGTCAAAATTTCATTTCTATAGAAAATTTTGTCAAAATTTTATTTCTATAGAAAATGTTGGCAAATTATATTTCTATAGAATTTTTTTTTTTAAATTTCATTTCTATAGAAAATTTTGGCAAAATATTATTTCTAAAGATTATTTTGTCAAAATTTTATTGCTATAGAAAATTTTGTCAAAATTTTATTTCTATAGAAAATTTTGTCAAAATTTTATTTCTACAGAATATTTTGTCAAAATTTTATTGCTATAGAAAATTTTGTCAAAATTTTATTTCTATAGAAAATTTTGTCAAAATTTTATTTCTATAGAAAATTTTGTCAAAATTTTATTTTTATAGAAAATGTTGTCAAAATTTTATTTTTATAGAAAATATTGTCAAAAATTTATTTTCATAGAATATTTTATCAAAATTTTATGTTCATAGAAAATTTTGTCAAAATTTTATTTCTATAAAAACTTTTTCAAAATGTTATTTTCATAGAAAATTTTGTCAAAATTTTATTTCTATAGAAAATTTTGTCAAAATTTTATTTCTATAGAAAATTTTGTCAAAATTTTATTTCTATAGAAAATTTTGTCAAAATTTTATTTCTATAGAAAATTTTGTCAAAATTTTATTTCTATAGAAAATTTTGTCAAAATTTTATTTCTACAGAATATTTGTCAAAATTTTATTTCTATAGAAATTTTTGTCAAAATTTTATTTTAATCGAAAATTTTGTCAAAATTTTATTTTTATAGAAAATTTTGTCAAAATTTTATTTCTATAGAAAATTTTGTCAAAATTTTATTTCTATAGAAAATTTTGTCAAAATTTTATTGCTATAGAAAATTTTGTCAAAATTTTATTTCTATAGAAAATTTTGTCAAAATTTTATTGCTATAGAAAATTTTGTCAAAATTTTATTTTCATAGGATATTTTATCAAAATTTTATTTTCATAGGATATTTTATCAAAATTTTATTTTCATAGAATATTTTATCAAAATTTTATTTTCATAGAAAATTTTGTCAAAATTTTATTTCTATAGAAATTTTTGTCAAAATTTTATTTCTATAGAAAACTTTTTCAAAACTTTATATCTGCAGACAATGTTTGCACATTTTTATTTCTTTAAAACATTCTTGTAAAACTTGATTCCTATAGAACATTTTTGGCAGTTTTTTATAGTAAATTCTTGCAAAATGTTATTTCTTAACCAATTTTTGCAAAATTTAATTTCTATAGAAAATTTCCCCAACATTTTATTTCTATAGAAGATTTTGTTAAAATTTTATTTCTATAAAAATTTTACCTCTTTATTTGAGAGTCAATCAATAATTATATTTTATATACGTAAATTTTATTTTTATTTTTAAATAAAAACTTAAATCTAATCATAAAAATGTTTTTGTTTTTTTTTTAATGTTATCTTTATACAAAACTGAGTTCATTAAGCTTTTGTTGATGCAATGCATAGTTATGTATGTTAATTTTCTGTTCGTTATATGGAATTAATACTTTTGGTTTTAAGCAAAAAATTAGTTTGTTTTAATATAATTTACATTAGAGATTTTTTAACGATTTTTAAAATAGAAGTGACGATTATGACGATTTTTTCGGAAAAAAGTGACGATTTTTTCTAGAAATTTTATTGGCAGCCCTGCTTCCAGTATTTAAATTTGAATAAGTCTTTTATCTCTCCTACCATTTCTTGTTACCGCGATTTCCAAAAAGTGTGATTATTCTCCAATCGTGTTATTTCTCCTCTTAACGCGGCTACTTTCTGGTGCCGGCAGTGCTCAATCTTGGGTCAGTTCTTGCGACTCCATAAAAGAAAACATATGGATGCTCCTTTTTATTATTCCCTCTATATTTTGTATCGGATGGGAGTCTTCAACAGCTACTAACATTAATTTTCTACCACCCATACAAAACTCCTGATGATAACCACGAACATTGGGGACATTCCTCAATAACTCCCAATTGCAACATACTATTAATCTCGTTAAAAAGAATATTTTCCCTCGCGGGAGAAATAATGTACTTCTGTTATTTGATAGGTTTTGCACCGCTTGTGCCAATCACGTTCTTTATTAAACAGTTTTCAATGTTCATTTTGTAGTCAATTCACTTTCAAAATCTCTCCAAAAATCCGTACCGCATATTATATCTTGCTTGATAGAAGGTATAACAAACTTCAAGACATGTCTTATCGTTTACCATCAGCCAGTTTTTCGGTTCCTCTACTTGTTCTAAAAGTTAAACTTACGCATTCAAAGTGCATTGCGCTTAGATTTAGATTTTTTTCCAAAATAAATTTTTATCTAATCGTATTTGCTTAATAATAAAAATGTTCTCAGAATCCATTGAATCGCGAAGTTTAGTATGAAATGCACCTTTTTTCTCAACATCGCCTTTGTTGGATGTCCTTTCTTGGCTCGAAGGACATCCCCTTTGGAATTTTTCTATTTTGATTATTTCCATGAAGTCTCAGCCCGTAAACAAGATGTTGAAGTGTTTACTTACATTTAAGTAAAAAATATCAGCTGAGGCCCCACGTTGGGCGCCATTTAATTTATGTGACTATCCACCACTTGAGTCCTTTCTCCTCTGAACCTGGCTACCTTCTGGCCCCGGTTGTGCTCAATTTTGGGGCAGTTCTTGTCCAGAGGAGAAAGGATCCGAGTGATGGATCGGGTAACAACACCAGAAAATTATCCATATAGTGAAGGTCAGATTTGATCGAAGTACACGCTGCAGTAGTAGAAAACTTCCTCCTGAGCTGCGATAACGGAAAAATGAGCTGGGACTCAATCAATTGAAATTCCATTGGTGCACAAAAAAATCAAACTGGAAAGAGCCAAGGAGTTGCCTCGCTTGCATGCAAGTGACCAATTACAAAATTTGTTTTTTTTTTTTTGGAAGAAGCCATTCCAAATTGAGCAGTTTGTGAACAAAGAAAGGTTAGGTTAGGTTAGGTGGCAGCCCGATGTATCAGGCTCACTTAGAATATTCAGTCCATTGTGATACCACATTGGTGAACTTCTCTCGAATCACTGATTCCATGTTAATATCAATGGCAAGGGATGTCCTTTTTATAGCCGAGTCCGAACGGCGTTCCATATTGCAGTGGAAGCACTTAGAGAAGCTTTGTAACCCTCAGAAATATCACCAGCATTACTGAGGTGGGATAATCCACCAAACTTTTTGGTGTTCGGTCAAAGCAGGAATCGAACCCACGACCTTTTGTATGCAAGGCGGGCATGCTAACCATTGCACCACAGTGGCTCCCTTGTGAACAAAGAAAATTTCGGGGTTAAAAGAAATAAGCAGGCAATTTATTTATTCATTTCTACCGTGCAATGACCATTAAAACCTACCAAATACCAAAGTACACTGAACAAATTATTTACGTGATATCAAAGATTACGCAACCTAAATTTTAGGATTACGGAAATTTACAAAATATTAAGGACAAATTTCTTTAAAATAATGAATTTTTAGTTAAAATAAAGTTTATAAACTTTGCTTCAAAAATTTTTTTCATTCAATTTAGGACACAAATTTTATAAATTTTCGTCCCTCCGTCAAAGTCGCATGTCTTTGAACTAAGGCTAATTTTCCTTAAAGTAAAGAAATACATTTTTGATTTAAAGAAATTGTCCGTTAATTAACTGAAATATTGAAACTTTAGATTTAAGATAAAAACGCTTCAAATATAGGCTAAGACTTATTGTGAGGATTTAGCGTCTTTGGCTTAAAGTTTTTTTGGAATTAAGAAAACATTTTTTTTTACTTTGAAGTATCCGTTATAATTTGGATTTTTAAACTGGCATTTGTTTGTACGTGAGTGTAAGTACCTTTATTAATAAAACGCGAAAAGATAATGAAAATTTGATAAATGTATCCTAATTATAATTTTGTTGGTCCTGGATTTAAAGCATGAAAGGCCGTAAACAAATTTCTTTATTTTAAAGAAACCGCATCTTTGGCTCGGAATCAATACCAAAATCTTTAAGGGAAGGTCAAAATCTTTGGATCCAAGTAAACTTTTTTTTAGTGTATCGTTCATCTCAAGCCTGGACCAAACCAACGCAGAGCTACTTTCGGGCAGAGCGTGGCAACCTTGTCATGCGGAAGGTAGATCAATATTTTTATCAGTGAAAAATTTCCAAAAAATAAGAGAATGGTCCTAATTTAGCGCCTGTGATTTGCTCCTTACTTTTAGTTCATTATACCCTGCGCCACACTGGGAACAGGGAATTATAAGTTAGTACATATGTTGGCAACGCCTAGAAAGAGACTAGATAGAAACATGGTGTCTTTGTCAATAATGCTCAGTGCCGGCCCCTGAGTCGATCTAGCCTCATCCGTCTGCCCGCCCGTCCGTCTGTATGTGAAAACATTTTTGTGATCAACGTCTAGGTCACACTTTTAGTCCAATCGACTTTAAATTTGGCATAAGTATGTGTTTTCGGTCAGAATAGAAGAAGAAATCGGTTCAGATTTAGATATATCTCCCATATATAACTATCGGCCGATTTTAACTCATATGACCACTGAGGCCATAGTTTTACCTCGATTTATGTGAAATTTTGCACAGAGGGTAAAATTACCATTCTTACTGTGTCTGCCAAGTTTGTTTGCAATCGGTTCTGATTTAGATATAGCTCCTATATATAGCTATCGCCCGATTTAGACTCATATGGTCCCAAAGGCCTCATTTTTACTACGATTTCCATAAACTTTTGCACAGGCAATAGGCATTACATTCTAGATATACACGTTAATTATGGTTGAAATCGGTTCGGATTTATATATAGCTCGCATATATATTTTTTGCCCGATATGTGGCCCCAGAAGCCAAAATTTCGCTCCGATTTATTTGAAATTTTGCACAGATAATAGAATTAACATTCTTACTATACATGACAAATTTGGTTGAAATCATTTCAGATTTAGATATATCTCCCATATATAAAGGGTGATACGGTCAAAATCAATATAAACTTGACGTATTTCTTTCAATTTTGCATTTAAAAAACGTGAACACCCCTCATTTTGGTGTGTGTGTGTGTAGAATGTTGCTCCTATTTTGATTTTGGAATTCACTCTTCAGTTGTCAATATGCCGACCAAGCAAGAAGAGCAGCGTATCAAAATTTTGCTCGCGCATCGCGAAAATCCGAGCTACTCCCACGCAAAGCTAGCAAAATCGCTAAAAGTTGCCAACTAAACCGTTACAAATGTAATTAAAGTATTTGGGGAACTTTTGTCGACAGCCAGGAAGTCTGGATCGGGGGGAAATGGAAAACCGGAAGCCGCTGAGACGACAAAGAGAGTTGCCGGTAGTTTCAAGCGAAACCCTAACCTCTCTCTCCGAGATGCCGCAAATAAGCTGGGTGTATCGTCTACAACCGTGCATCGAGCCAAAAAACGAGCCGGACTATCGACTTACAAGAAGGTAGTGACTCCAAATCACGATGATAAACAAAATACGGCGGCCAAAGCGCGATCCCGGAGGCTGTACACGACGATGCTGACGAAGTTTGACTGCGTGGTAATGGACGACGAAACCTACGTTAAAGCCGACTACAAGCAGCTTCCGGGACAGGAGTTTTATACGGCAAAAGGAAGGGGAAAGGTAGCAGATATTTTCAAGCACATAAAACTGTCAAAGTTCGCAAAGAAATATCTGGTTTGGCAAGCCATCTGTACCTGTGGCTTGAAAAGCAGCATTTTCATAGCTTCCGGGACTGTCAACCAAGAAATTTACGTGAAAGAGTGTTTGAATAAAAGTCTGCTGCCTTTCCTGAAGAAACACGGTTGTTCCGTACTGTTTTGGCCGGATTTGGCATCTTGCCATTACGTTAAAAAGGCCATGGAGTGGTACGCCGCCAACAACGTGCAGGTGGTTCCCAAGGACAAGAACCCTCCCAACACGCCAGAGCTCCGCCCAATTGAGAAATACTGAGCTATTGTCAAGCAGAACCTAAAGAAGACCAAAAAAACTGCTAAGGACGAGCAGCAGTTCAAGGCAAAATGGCTTTCTGCGGCGAAGAAGGTGGACAAGGTGGCTGTACAAAATCTGATGGCAGGTGTCAAGCGTGAGGCCCGGCAATTCGGATTTGAAAAAGCGAAAGCCTAACTGAATATTTTTCCTGAATTCTATACTAATTGAACTTGAAAAAGAAATTTAATTTGATTTTTTAAATAAACGATTTCACCGATTTACACGCGTTTTCCCTTGACCAAATTTTGACCGTATCACCCTTTATGTTTTTCTGATTTACTCAAAAATGAACAAAATCACCTTTTCTAAGTCGAAAACTTGTAAAAATGTCTTAAATAGGCCTATAGATCTAATACATATCTATTGACCGATAAATCATAAATGGACTTTTGCGAAGTTGCCCAAAAATTGCTTTAGATTTAAATATTCCCAATTTTTTGTTACTAAGTTTAGAGATATTGTAGAAGTCTAACCAAATTTTTGTCCAAATCGGATCAGATTTAAATACATTTATATTGAAAAATAACCCTTTACATATAGCACCCAACAAATTGCATAACTTGATATAATATCGGAAATGTAGATCTATAATGTGGTGAAGGGTATATAATAGTCGGCCCGCCCGACTTTAGACTTTCCTTACTTGATTTTTATCAGAAGTTGTATTAAACAGGTTGGCTGATAAGTCCTCGTCTAACAAAGAAAAACACATTTTTTGTCAAAAGTTTTTATTATTCAACATAGTTCCCTTCAAGAGCGATACAACGATTATAACGACCTTCCAATTTTTTGATACCATTTTGGTAGTACTCCTTCGGTTTTGCTCAAAATAGGCCTCTGTTACGGCGATCACCTCTTCATTGCAGCCAAATTTTTTTCCCTGCGAGCATCCTTTAGAGGTCTGAGAAGAAGAAAAAGTCGCTGGAGGCCAGATCTGGAAAATACGGTGGGTGGGGAAGCAATTCGAAGCCCAATTCATGAATTTTTGCCATCGTTCTCAATGACTTGTGGCATGGTGCGTTGTCTTGGTCGAACAACACTTTTTATACCCTCCACCATAGGATGGGGGTATATTAACTTTGTCATTCCGTTTGTAACACATCGAAATATTGCTCTAAGACCCCATAAAGTATATATATTCTGGGTCGTGGTGAAATTCTGAGTCGATCTAAGCATGTCCGTCCGTCCGTCCGTCTGTCCGTCTGTCCGTCTGTCCGGCTGTCCGTCCGTCTGTGGAAATCACGCTAACTTCCGAACGAAACAAGCTATCGACTTGAAACTTGGCACAAGTAGTTGTTATTGATGTAGGTCGGATGGTATTGAAAATGGGCAATATCGGACCACGTTTACGTATAGCCCCCATATAAACCGATCCCCAAATTTGGCTTGGGGAGCCTCCCGGAGCAGTAAAATTCATCCGATCCGGTTGAAATTTGGTACGTGGTCTTAGTATACGGTCTCTACAAACCATGCAAAAATTGGTCCATATCGGTCCATAATTATATATAGGCCCCATATAAACCGATCCCCAGATTTGACCTCCGGAGCCTCTTGGAGGGGCAAAATTCATCCGATCCGATTGAAATTTGGTACCTGATGTAAGTATATGGTCTCTAACAACCGTGCAAAAATTGGTCCATATCGGTCCATAATTATATATAGCCCCCATATAAACCGATCCCCAGATTTGACCTCCGGAGACTTTTGGAGGGGCAAAATTCATCGGATCCGGTTGAAATTTGGTACCTGATGTTAGTATACGGCCTCTAACAACCATGCAAAAATTGGTCCATATCGGTCCATAATTATATATAGCCCCCATATAAACCGATCCCCAGATTTGACCACCGGAGCCTCATGGAGGAGCAAAATTCTTCCGATCCGGTTGAAATTTAGTACGTGGTCTTAGTATACGGTTTTTAACAACCATGCAAAAATTGGTCCATATCGGTCCATAATTATATATAGCCCCCATATAAACCGATCCCCAGATTTGACCTCCGGAGCCTCTTGGAGGGGCAAAATTCATCCGATCCGGTTGAAATTTGGTACCTGATGTTAGTTTACGGCCTCTAATAACCATGCAAAAATTGGTCCATATCGGTCCATAATTATATATAGCCCCCATATAAACCGATCCCCAGATTTGACCATCCGATCCAGTTGAAATTTGGTACATGGTGTTAGTATATGGTCTCTAACAACCATGCAAAAATTGGTCCATATCGGTCCATAATTATATATAGTTCCCATATAAACCGTCCCCAGATTTGACGTCCGGAACCTCTTGGAGGAGCAAAAGTCATCCGATACGGTTGAAATTTGGTACATTTTGTCAATATATGGCCTCTAACAGCCATGTAAAAATTGGTCCATATCGGTCTTTAGTTATATATAGCCGATGACATATTACACAAAAATTGGTCCATATCGCCAAAAATAATCTACCAAAACTTTAGAAAACTTTTTAGAAAATTTTGTCAAATTTTATTACTATAGAAAGTTTTGTCAAAATTTCATTTCTATAGAAAGTTTTGTCAAAAGTTTATTTCTATACAAATGTTTGTCAAAATTTTGTCAACATTTTATTTCTATACAAAATTTTGTCAACATTTTATTTCTATACAAAAATTTGTCAACATTTTATTTCTATAGAAATTTTTGTCAAAATTGTATTGCTATAGAAAATTTTGTCAACATTTTACTTCCATAGAAAATTTTGTCAACATTTTATTTCTATAGAAAATTTTGTCAAGTTTTTATTTCTATAGAAAATTTTGTCAAATTTTTATTTCTATAGAAAATTTTGTCAAAATTTTATTTCTATAGAAAATTTTGTCAAGGTTTCATTTCTATAGAAAATTTTGTCAAAATTTTATTTCTATAGAAAATTTTGTCAAACTAGATTATATACGTATTTAATCGCCTTTTTTTGTTTAATATATACCCCGTATGGGCTAACTTACAATTTAGAAGACAGTGTTAAAAAGTTTTACGATACCTTGCCATCGGCAAGTGTTATCGAAACCCAAGTAATTCGATTGCGGACGACAGCCTTTAGTAGAAGTTCCTACGCAATCCATGGTGGAGGGTACATAAGATTCGGCCTGGCCGAACTTACGGCCGTATATACTTGTTTCTTCTTCATATGGGGCCGTTTTGCCGCGATTTCGACCTGCAAACGCTGCAATAATGCCATATAATAGTCACTGTTGAAGGTTTTTCCCTTCTCAAGATAATCGATAAAAATTATTCCAGGCGCATCCCAAAAAAACAGAGGCCATTACTTTGCCAGCGGACTTTTGAGTTTTTCCACGCATCGGAAACGGTTCACCGGTAGCTTTCCACTCAGCCGACAGTCGATTGGACTCAGGAGTGTAGTGATGGGTCCATGTTTCATCCATTGTCACATATCGACGGAAAAACTCTGGTGTATTACGAGTTAACAGCTGCAAACACCGCTCAGTATCATCAACACGTTGTTGTTTTTGGTCAAATGTGAGCTCGCGCAGCACCCATTTTGCACAGAGCTTCCGCATATCGAAATCTTGATGAATGATATGACCAACACATTCCTTTGATATCTTTAAGGCCTCTGCTATCTCGATCAACTTCATTTTACGGTCATTCAAAATCATTTTGTGGATTTTTTTGATGTTTTCGTCGGTAACCACCTCTTTCGGGCGTTCACCATCCTCCGTGCTTATTTCACCACGCTTGAATTTTGCATACCAATCAATTATTGTTGATTTCCCTGGGACAGAGTCCAGAAACTCATTATCAAGCCAAGTTTTTGCTTTCACCGTATTTTTTCCCTTCAGAAAACAGTATTTTATCAAAACACGAAATTCTTTTTTTTCCATTTTTTCACAATAACAAAAGTTGCTTCACAAAAGACGCTCTATCTCACAAAGTAATTGACTTACAGACGTCAAATTTTGACACGAATCATTTGAAGGTTGGCACTATATAAAAATAATATGCATTTAATACTAGCTACGCCATCTATGTGTCAGACCGGGGACTTATCAGCCAACCAGTTATGCAAATTGTAGTTAAAAAGCATATCATAAGCATTTTTTTATGTGTATTCACAAATTTTCTAATATATATAAATTTATTAGAGTGTGTGGGGTGTGTGTTTAGTCATATGTCTGAGTATGTATTCACTGCAATTTAGTTGGCTATCATAAATTGCTAAAACCAAGTAACATTTGGCACTTGTGACTTAAATAATATATGAGTTCTTTGCAGTAGTTAAAAACAAATGAAAAACATCCAAAAGTTCAGTGGATTAAGTCGAAGCTTATGTATACTCCATGTACGTTCTATACAGGATCCTCCTATGCAGGGAACGGTGCATTAATGTAAATCCTACGCTGAAAATATTATTAACCAAATATAATAGGATCATAAATTTAACTGGATACTACTTCAAAATTTGGATAAAATTGCGATGTTTACAATACTGACTTCTTGGAATTTTGGGGATGGGTCGATATGGAGGCTATACCAGTACAGAGACCAGTGCACACCATATACGACACATGTATTTATGGACCTAAAATGTCTCTACAGTTCTAATTTCAGGGGAAGCGGATTCAAATTCTGGTACTTACTAGGTGGCTGATATGTCATAGAATAAACTAAAGCCATGAGCTTAGATTTGTTCGAACTATCTTCCCTTGGCAGAAATTATGGCGTTCAAATGGCCGGTAAAGAGTCTTCTTGAGATAATCGACACTTTGCCATTTCTCAGTGCAAACCTTGCACTTCAAAATGCCCCATGCACAAAAGTCCTCCGAATTAGGAGGCTTTGGTGGCCATTTTGAAGCGAGGATCCTTCATGGTTGACGCGGACTGCGTCTTGTTGGAATATTTATAGTCTGTGGCCGGAATGAGTATTTTCTCGAAAATATTGGCATTTATTTTGACCATCGGTCGTTACGACGACCAACACTATAGCCATTGACTGCGCTTAAGTTTTGGTGGTCAAACGAAGGGTGTACATTTTAAGCTAATCTCTTTAGCAAGTACATTTGGAAGCCACCGTGGTGCAATGGTTAGCATGCCCGCCTTTCATACAAAAGGTCGTGGGTTCTATTCGATGGAACACCAAAAAGTTTTTAAGCGGTGGATTATCCGACCTCAGTAGTGCTGGTGACATTTCTGAGTGTTGCTTCTGAGCTTCTCTAAGTGGTTTCACTGCAATGTGGAACGCCGTTTGAACTCGGCTATAAAAAGGAGGTCCTTTGTCATTGGACTTAACATGGAATCGGGCAGCACTCAGTGATAAGAGAGAAATTCACCAATGTGGTATCACAATGGACTGTATAGTCTAAGTGAGCCTAATGCATCGGGCTGCTACCTAAATTAACCTTAACCTAACCTTGGCAAGTACACTGAAAAAATATTGTGGTGAGACCAAATATTAATTTTTTTTTTCTAATACAATCTTTGTGATTAATCCAATTAAATTTTTTAATTTTATCAATCACAGTTTTAATTGGACATCAAACAAATACTTGATTAAAAAATGTCATTTCAAATTTCAATTAATTTTTTTTTTATTGATTCAATTGAATTTTTGATTGACGTTGATTGCAAAATTCAATTGATTTATTAATTTAAAAAACTATTTTTAATCAGTTTTTATTTTTAATCTAATTATACAATTATTTTTCGAGCTTTATGGACAGATATAGATTAAGGAACATGGTTAATAGAGCCATTGAAAAGAAAACGCCAGATACAAATCTATACACGCCTGGACTGTACATGTTTCGGTTCGGGCGAATGAACCTTTCCACAGCCTTTAGTATAGATCTGGCTGGGAGAGATAACTCAATTTTGTTTAGAATTATCTCTCCCAGCCAGATCGAGCTCGAAAATAATTGTATAATTAGATATAATGCATTTGGACGTCAATTGCCTGTTTCGGTATCAGGCTAACATGATATATAATACATTTTTAATTGAAAAAAAAAAAAAAAACAAACATAATCCTAAACCACATAGCGGTCAGGGTATAATTTCTTTGATCTTCCCAAAAATGTGCCTAGCAGAAATATTGATTTGATAGCCCGTAAAATATATACCGACCAGCGTTGCCACAATGAGTTTTCATTTTTCCAAATTAAATTAATATCATTTAAAAGTTAAAATTTTTCAAAATTATACTTAGATAGAAAATTTTGTTTCTATAGAAAATTTTATCAAAATTTTATTATTATAGAAAATGTTGTCAACATTTTATTTCTATAGGAAATTTTGTCAAAATTTTATTTCTAAACAAAATTTTGTCAAAATTTTTTTCTGTAGAAAATTTTGTCAAATTTAATTTCTATAGAAAATTTTGGCAAAATTTTATTTCTACAGAAAATGTTGGCAAAATTTGGTTTCTATAGGAAATTTTATCAAAAATTCATTTCTATAAGAAATTTGGTCAAAATTTCATTTCTATAGGAAATTTTGTCAAAATTTCAGTTCTATAGGAAAATTCCATTTCTATAGGAAATTTGGCCAAAATTTCGTTTCAATAGGAAATTTGGCCAACATTTTATTTCTATAGAAAATTTTGTCAAAATTTTATTTCTAAACAAAATTTTGTCAAAATTTTATTTCGAAAGAAAATTTTGTCAATTTTTTTCTGTAGAAAATTTTGTAAAAATTTTATTTCTATAGAAAATTTTGTCAAAACTTAATTTCTATAGGAAATTTTGTCAAAGTTTAATTTCTTTTTTCATTTTGTCAAAATTTTATTTCTATTGAAAATTTTGTCAAGATTTCAATTCTTTAGGAAATTTTGTCAAAATTTCATTTCTATATGAAATTTTGTCAAAATTTTATTTTTATAGGAAATTTGGTCAAAATTTCATTTCTATAGGAAATTTTGTCAAAATTGTATTTCTAAAGAAAATTTTGTCAAAACTTAATTTCTATAGGAAATTTTGTCAAAATTTCATTTCTATAGGAAATTTTGTCAAAATTTCATTTCTATAGGAAATTTTGTCAAAATTTTATTTCTATAGGAAATTTTGTCAAAATTTTATTACTATAGGAAATTTTGTCAAAATTTCATTTCTATAGGAATTTTATTTCTAAACAAAATTTTTTCAAATTTTTTTTTCTAAACAAAATTTTTTCAAAATTTTATTTCTAAAGAAAATTTTGTCAAAACTTAATTTCTATAGGAAATTTTGTCAAAACTTCATTTCTATAGGAAATTTTGTCAAAATTTCATTTCTATGGGAAATTTTGTCAAAATTTCATTTCTATAGAAAATTTTGTCAAAATTTCATTTCTAGAGGAAATTTTGTCAAAATTGTATTTCTAAAGAAAATTTTGTCAAAACTTAATTTCTATAGGAAATTTTGTCAAAATTTCATTTCTATAGGAAATTTTGTCAAAATTTCATTTCTATAGGAAATTTTGTCAAAATTTTATTTCTATAGGAAATTTTGTCAAAATTTTATTACTATAGGAAATTTTGTCAAAATTTCATTTCTATAGGAATTTTATTTCTAAACAAAATTTTTTCAAATTTTTTTTTCTAAACAAAATTTTTTCAAAATTTTATTTCTAAAGAAAATTTTGTCAAAACTTAATTTCTATAGGAAATTTTGTCAAAACTTCATTTCTATAGGAAATTTTGTCAAAATTTCATTTCTATAGGAAATTTTGTCAAAATTTCATTTCTATAGGAAATTTTGTCAAAATTTTATTTCTATAGGAAATTTTGTCAAAATTTTATTACTATAGGAAATTTTGTCAAAATTTCATTTCTATAGGAATTTTATTTCTAAACAAAATTTTTTCAAATTTTTTTTTCTAAACAAAATTTTTTCAAAATTTTATTTCTAAAGAAAATTTTGTCAAAACTTAATTTCTATAGGAAATTTTGTCAAAACTTCATTTCTATAGGAAATTTTGTCAAAATTTCATTTCTATGGGAAATTTTGTCAAAATTTCATTTCTATAGAAAATTTTGTCAAAATTTCATTTCTATAGGAAATTTTGTCAAAATTGTATTTCTAAAGAAAATTTTGTCAAAACTTAATTTCTATAGGAAATTTTGTCAAAATTTCATTTCTATAGGAAATTTTGTCAAAATTTCATTTCTATAGGAAATTTTGTCAAAATTTTATTTCTATAGGAAATTTTGTCAAAATTTTATTACTATAGGAAATTTTGTCAAAATTTCATTTCTATAGGAATTTTATTTCTAAACAAAATTTTTTCAAATTTTTTTTTCTAAACAAAATTTTTTCAAAATTTTATTTCTAAAGAAAATTTTGTCAAAACTTAATTTCTATAGGAAATTTTGTCAAAACTTCATTTCTATAGGAAATTTTGTCAAAATTTCATTTCTATGGGAAATTTTGTCAAAATTTCATTTCTATAGAAAATTTTGTCAAAATTTCATTTCTAGAGGAAATTTTATCAAAATTTTATTTCTATAGAAAATTTGGTCAAAATTTTATCTCTATAGAAAATTTTATTTCTATAGAAAATTTTGTCAACATTTTATTTCTATCGAAAATTTTGTCAAAATTTCATTTCAGTAGGAAATTTGGCCAACATTTCATTTCTATAGAAAATTTTGTCAATTTTTTTTCTGTATAAAATTTTGTCAAAATTTTATTTCTAAAGAAAATGTTGTCTAAACTTCATTTCTATAGGAAATTTTGGCAAAATTTCATTTTTATATTTCGTCAAAATTTTATTTCTTTAGGAAATTTTGTCAAAATTTTGTTTCTAAAGAAAATTTTGTCAAAACTTAATTTCTATAGGAAATTTTGTCAAAATTTCATTTCTATAGGAAATTTTGTCAAAATTTCATTTTTATAAGAAATTTTGTCAAAATTTCATTTCTATAGGAAATTTTGTCAAAATTTCATTTCTATAGGAAATTTTGTCAAAATTTCATTTCTATAGGAAATTTTGTCAAAATTTCATTTCTATAGGAAATTTTGTCAAAATTTTATTTCTATAGGAAATTTTGTCAAAATTTTATTTCTAAAGAAAATTTTGTCAAAATTTTATTTCTAAAGAAAATTTTGTCAAAACTTAATTTCTATAGGTAATTTTGTCAATATTTCATTTCTATAGGAAATTTTGTCAAAATTTCATTTTTATAGGAAATTTTGTCAAAATTTCATTTTTATAGGAAATTTTGTCAAAATTTCATTTTTATAGAAAATTTTGTCAAAATTTTACTTCTAAAGAAAATTTTGTCAAAATTTCATTTCTATAGGAAATTTTGTCAAAATCTCATTTCTATAGGAAATTTTGTCAAAATTTCATTTCTATAGGAAATTATGTAAAAATTTTATTTCTATAGGAAATTTTATTAAAATTTCATTTCTAAAGAAAATTTTGTCAAAATTTTTTTTCTAAAGAAAATTTTATCAAAACTTAACTTCTATAGGAAATTTTGTCAAAATTTCATTTCTATAGGAAATTTTGTCAAAATTTCATTTTTATAGGAAATTTTGTCAAAATTTTACGTCTAAAGAAAATTTTGTCAAAATTTCATTTCTATAGGAAATTTTGTCAAAATTTCATTTCTATAGGAAATTTTGTCAAAATTTCATTTCTATAGGAAATTTTGTCAAAATTTCATTTCTATAGGAAATTTTGTAAAAATTTTATTTCTATAGGAAATTTTATTAAGATTTCATTTCTAAAGAAAATTTTGTCAAAATTTTTTTTCTAAAGAAAATTTTATCAAAACTTAACTTCTATAGGAAATTTTTTCAAAATTTCATTTCTATAGGAAATTTTGTCAAAATTTCATTTCTATAAGAAATTTTGTCAAAATTTTATTTCTATAGAAAAATTTATTTCTATTGAAAATTTTGTCAAAATTTCATTTATATAGGAAATTTCGTCAAAATTTTATTTCTATAGGAAATTTTATCAAAATTTCATTCCTAAAGAAAATTTTGTCAAAATTTTATTTCTACAGAAAATTTTATCAAAACTTAATGTCTATAGGAAATTTTGTCAAAATTTAATTTCTATAGGAAAATTTAATTTCTATAGGAAATTTGGCCAAAATTTCATGTCAATAGGAAATTTGGCCAAGATTTTGTCAATTTTTTTTTGTAGAAAATTTTGTCTAAATTTTATTTCTAAAGAAAATGTTGTCAAAACTTCATTCCTATAGGAAATTTTGTCAAAATTTCATTTCTATAGGAAATTTTGTCAAAATTTCATTTCTATAGGAAATTTTGTCAAAATTTTATTTCTAAAGAAAATTTTGTCAAAACTTAATTTCTATAGGAAATTTTGTCAAAACTTCATTTCTATAAGAAATTTTGTCAAAATTTCATTTCTATGGGAAATTTTGTCAAAATTAATTTCTATAGAAAATTTTGTCAAAATTTCATTTCTATAGGACCAAAATCAACCGTCCGTCTGTTTGTCACTTTATTTGTTGTTCGCAGGATTCCGGTCGCAATTGTTAACCGATTTTGATGAAATTTGATAAATGGCGCTATTGAATTTTGAAAAAAATCGGATCAAATTTGGATATAACTCCCATGGTATATGTATCGTCCGATTTCGATAAATGGGATCAATTTGCGCTCATTTAGTAACCGACCGGCGTCAAATTTGACAAAAGGTAGTCTAATTTACCATCGAAATCGGATCAGATTTAAATATAGCTCCCATATATATATGTATCGCCCGATTTCGACAAATGGGGTCTCGTTGCGCTTTTTTACTAACCGACAGTCGTCAAAATTGACACAAATTAATCTAATTTACCATCATTTATGTGTGCAAAATTTCATCGAAATTGGTTCAGATTTAAATATAGCTCCTGTATATATGTATCGCCCGATTTCCCAAATTTGACCAAAAGTCCATTATTATTTAATATTATTTGACTAAAGCCATCTTGGCTTTAATAATTATGAAAATTTCTTCAAAATTAATGAAATATTCATTAAATTTTTTGACGTTTTGTATATTGACTAGAATGCAAAAAATTCGTTCAATAGTTCGTTAGGACTCGTTTTTCAATACATATTTTAAATACGTTTTCACAGAGCATTATTTCTACTTGAAGCCGTGTCGGAATTGGGAAATTTTTGTTGACGTTAACACGTTTTTAAAGAAACTTGATAGCACATGAAGAAAGAAGCTGAAAAATTAATGAATTAAAATTTGTCTCCTAGATCCAAAACTCAAATTTAAAAGAGAATTTGTCTTGAAAGTATCCTTACTTGTATTTTCTGCTTTTTTGGCCCGAAATCAATACCAAAATCATTAGTGTAAAGACAAAATCTTTGGAACCGAGCATGCTTTTTTGAGTGTAGTAGGAGACCAATTAAATAATGGTACTTTTTATTATTAATAGCAAAATCTTCCTGTTTTTCAGGAATTAAACATCCGACCATTTATCACAAAATTTTTTTCTTTGAATACCAAAAAATATCTCTAATTGGGTAACCCATTGACATTTTTTTTTGTGAAAATCTTCACCTCTGTCTAATGGCTTCAGTAGAGTAACAAAACAAATATGCCTACAACTTTGTGAGGATCAACCGAGAAAAATAACCAGACATTTATCCATGTGTTCAGACATCGCATAAGACCGATTCCATAGTTGGCTAACAGCCTAGCCAACACCGAAAACATAGCTCACTGCTTTTAAGCAACAAACACAATTTTTATGAGTTGTAAATTGAAGCGAGTGGAAAAAAAGCGAAACATAACAACACGGCCGGATGGTAACCAGAGCCTGTTAATAAACTCCTTGTCGTCTGTTTGTTGGTTTGTTAAAACGGCTGAGTGCTTGAGTGTCGGTGTGTGTGTGAGCGTTTAGTTGTATGTGAGTGTTTTTTCATGTCCTGCCTGCATGTGAGCCTAAATAATTTAATTAAAAATTCAACCAGTGGAAGTGTTTGCCTTTGAGTTTTCTGTGCCAACGAAATTAAATGCAGTGTAATTAAACTTTATTTAACTTTGAAAATTTATAATGTCAACATCATGCACATAGGCCCAAGGTAGTCGTTGCCTTGCATAAAATGTCATTTTGCCTCAAGACTTTCTTGGATTAATGGCACAAAAAAGTTTTTATGCAAATAAATCTTAGTGTCATATCCACTACAGATACATGTTATTTCCTCCTCATACTATTGAGAGAGAGAGAGAGAGAGAGAAGTTTGTTGTTCGAATAAAATGCATATGCATAGATATGTTATTCTGAATATTGATGACATTTTATGACCATACACACTGAAAAAACATCTTTGGAACCCATCGATTTTGTCTTTACATTGACGATTTTCGTATTGAATCCGACCCAAAGAAGTGGAGAATTTATGTAAGGATACGTGGTAGGTACGTGGTATTAGTATATGGTCTCTAATAACCATGCAAAAATTGGTCCATATCGGTTCATAAGCCCCCATATAAACCGATCTCCAGATTTGACTTCTGCAGCGTCTTAGAAGAGCAAAATTCATCCAATCCGGTTGAAATTTGGAACATGGTGTTAGTATATGATCTCTAACAACCGTGCCAGAATTGATCCATATCGGTCCATAATTATATATAGCCTCCATATAAACCGTTCCCCAGATTTGACCTCCGGAGCCTCTTGGAGGAGCAAAATTCATCCGATCCGGTTCAAATTTGGAACTGGTGTTAGTATATGGCCGCTAACAGCCATACCATAATTGGTCCATATCGGTCTATAGTTATATATAGCCGATATCCAATCACACAAAAATTGGTCCATATCGGTTCATAATCATTGTTGCCACTCTAGCCAAAAATATTCTACCAAAATTTTTTTTCTATAGAAAATTTTGTTAAAATTTCATTTCTATAGCACATTTTGTCAAAACTTTATTTCTATGGAAAATTTGGTGAAAATTTTATTTCTATAGAAAGGTTTGTTAAAATTTTATTTCTATAGAAAATTTTGTCAAAATTTTATTTCTATAGAAAATTTTGTCAAAATTTTATTTCCATAGAAAATTTTGTCAAAATTTTATTTCTATTGAAAATTTTATCAAATTTTTTTTTTTCTATAGAAAATTTTGTCAAAATTTTATTTCTATTGAAAATTTTGTCAATATGAATTATATACGTATTTAATCTCCACCATAAGATGGGGGTATATTAACTTTGTCATTCAGTTTGTAACACATCGAAATATTGCTCTAAGACCCCATAAAGTACATATATTCTGGGTTGTGGTGCAATTCTGAGTCGATCTGAGCATGTCCGTCCGTCTGTTGAAATCACGCTAACTTCCGAACGAAACAAGCTATCGTCGTGAAACTTGGCACAAGTAGTTGTTATTGATGTAGGTCGGACGGTATTGCAAATGGGCCATATCGGTCCACTTTTGCGTATAGCCCCCATATAAACGGACCCCCAAATCTGGCTTGCGATTGCTCTAAGAAAAGCAAATTTCATCCGATCCGGCTGAAATTTGGTACATGGTGTTAGTATATGGTCTCTAACAAACATGCAAAAATTGGTCCATACCGGTCCACTTTTACGTATATCCCCCATATAAATGGACCCCCAAATTTGGCTTGCGATTGCTCTAAGAGAAGGAAATTTCAACCGATCCGGCAGAAATTTGGTACATGGTGTTAGTATATGGTCTCTAACACCCATGTAAAAATTGGTCCACATCGGTCCATAATTGTATATATCCCCCATATAAACCGATTCCCCGATTTGGCTTGCGGAGCCTCTAAGAGAAGCAAATTGCATCCGATCCGGCTGAAATTTGGTACATGGTGTTGGTATATGTTCTCTAATGACCATGCAAGTAATTCGATTGTGGATGACAGTCTTCAGTAGAAGTTTGTACGCAATCCATGGTGGAGGGTACATAAGCTTCGGCCTGGCCGAACTTACGGCCGTATATACTTGTTTGATTTAATATATAACACGTATCCGATCCGGCTGAAATTTCGTACATGGTGTTAGTATATGATCTCTGACAACCATAAAAAAATTGGTCCACATCGGTCCATAATTATATATAGCCCTCATACAAACCGATCCCCAGATTTGACCTTCGGAGCCTCTTGGAGGAGCAAAATTCATCCGATCCGGGTGAAATTTGGTACGTGGTGTTAGAATATGATCTCTAACAACCATGCAAAAATTCGTCCATATCAGTTCATAAGTATATATAGCCCCCATATAAACCGATCACCAGATTTGACCTCCGGATCGTCTTGGATGGGCAAAATTCATCCGATCCGTTTGAAATTTGGTACGTGGTGTTAGTATATGGTCTCTAACAGCCATGCAAAAATTGGTCAATATCGGTTCATAATTATATATAGCCCCCATATAAACCGATCCCTTGATTTGACCTCCGGAGCCTCTTGAAGGAGCATTGCAGTGGTATATGGCCGATAGCAACCATGCCAAAATTGGTCCGTATCGATCTATAGTTATATATAGCCCCCAGATAAACCGATCCCCAATCACAGAAAAATCACGATTGCCACTCGCACCAAACATAATCTACCAAAATTTTATTGCCATAGAACATTTCGTCAAAATTTTATATTTCTATAGAAAATTTTGTCACTATTCTTTTTCTTTTGGAAATTTTGTCAAAATATAATTTCTAAAGAATATTTTGTAAAAATTTTATTTCTATAGAAAATTTTGTAAGGATTTTATTTCTGTAAACAATTTTGTCAAAATATAGAAAATTTATGAAACACCTCTTAGTTGGAGAGGAATATTTTCTAAAATTTTCCAAAAGATCAAAAATGCTACCAATCTACCAAACAGTAAAAAAATTTCCATTTTTCGTAGACTCGTGTTCAAAATTGTATATGGCCCCCATATAAAGCGATCCCCATATTTCAATTCTGGCTCTATAATTACCGCACAAAAGTTCTCAGCAAAAAAATTTGGAAGTCCTTCCAAAGGCACAACTTTAAAAGCACTTCCAGAAGATGTACTCCCAATGAAGTTCTTTATTTTAAGTACCCAGGAAGTTCTTTTAATTCAATTTTTTAAACCTTGGGGTTTTCATACTTTTAATGGGTAATTTTAACTTTTTTTGTTTCAAATAGTTTAAAAACAAAGTAATAAATCATAAACTGGTACAAAGCATTTAAATTTTGTCGAAAAAATCATAAATCCAATCTGAAAAAATTGTGAATTTTTGAAAATATTTGAAGTTAAACGTTTCCGACAAGCGTTAGAATCCATTAAAAATTACAAAAAATTATATATTTGACAAAATATCACAGAATTTTTTTATTTACATCCAAAACATTGAATTCGGATCACACCAAAAGAAGTGATGCAAATTCAGTGAAACGGCTGTTGAAAGGGAGGACTTCCGTCCTATGACAAGCCCATGTTAAATTCATCGCTTCTGCGTCAATTTTGCACCACTTCCGGATCCAAAAAGAACATTTCCATTACTTTTGTGGCGACGCTTTTTTTGCTGGGTTCATATCGGTTCGTAATTATTTCTTCCCTATATATATATCGGTCAAGAACTGAATATATACGTATTTAATTGGCCTTTCTTTTGTCTAATATATATTCCGCATGGACTAAAGTACAACACAGGTAATACAATTGTGAATGAGCGTCTTTAGAAGTTTCTACGCAATCCATGGTGCAGGGTAGATAAAATTCTTACGACTGTATATACTTGTTATACGGCTGTATATACTTGTTTCTTATTCGGATTTATAGTTCAGCCACTTTTCCCTCTCAAGATCCTTTTCAAGGATCAAGGAAGGATCAAGATCCTTTTCAATTCTTCGGATCCATAGTTCTCCCATGAATTCTTCGGATGTACAGTTCCCCACTTAGTACTTTGGATCTACAGCTACCTTATAGGGTTCTTCAGATTTGCAGTTAGCCACTGAAGCTCCTACGTGGATAAGCTAGCAAAGAAGATTGCATGAGTAGTTATCAGGTTTACTAAAACCGATTCGAAAGTAATACGGACCCCAAATTACAACAGAGTTCAAAGCTTTTACAGACCCGAATTTTGGAAATAATCTAGTAATATATTAGTAAGAAAAAGTTCTGTGGTGAAAAAAATACCATATAAAACTCCAGAACAAATAGTCTGAGGTTTGAACTCTAAGAGTTTGTTAGATTGTAGTCGCATACAAGCGTATTGTCGGTGAAATCATTAGTGCCTTCCACATTGTAATTTTTCAAGCGGTGTGCGCCGGTAGATTACAGAACTATACCTTAGGGTCCATAGAGTACTGGATCTAATAAATGATCCAGTACTCTATTTATTAGAGTACTGGATCTAATAAATGAATGAATTTATTCATTTCCAATATTAAACAGTATGAAGCTGCAGTTCTATATGTGACCCCTATAGAGTGTTACCGTAGCGAATTTTTAAAAAGTTGCACAAAAGTTTGTCCCATGCAATAAAAGGGTGCTTACTAATTTACACAAAATATATGTACGTCTGCATATTACATCGATTTTATCTTTATTCCTTACTTATTGCTTTATTTAATTATCCACTTTATTAAAACAACAACTCTTCTATGCGCCATATTTGTACAAAATAATTTCTAACAAAGGCATCCGGAATAATTTTATGTACATATGTATATAATTTTGTCGTTAACACTTCTAATAAACCCATCATCTCCATAATCCATAAATCATCATCATGTAAAATTTGATATTTATTCGATTTATAATTTGTCATAATCTTCAGGTTGTTATTTAAACAATTTGTCATAAACAACTCTCTAATGTACCACATAAAATGGTTAAATTTAATTAAATTTTATATTCATTTTATGCATGATACCAATATGGTTATTGCCTTTAGGCAAACAATTGACCATTTAAATGTGTCAATCAAAAAAAAAAAGTATAAATTAGGGGAAAAAACGAGAAAAAACATCAATTGCTTGCTATTTTCGAAATTTTAATTAAATGTTTTATTTAAAGTTTGACATGTCAATATTCCCATGCTATATGAGGAGGGTAAACGTAATCTCATAATGTGCATAATAGAATTATTTTGTGAATAATTGGATATGCTAATTTGTATTTATTGCATAAATATTCTCGAATTAAATACACAGTTGACACCGTTTCATAATTTATTAATGAAAATGAATTTAAAAAAGTGTCATTTGTCAAAGTTAAATTAATAGAATATTTGTCAAACATACAATGTTAAAATTTTCAGTGAGCAAGTAATGTATTTTTATTGCAAAAAGTTGGTTCGTCGTAAATTTTGGTCTGATAAATTTTGGTTTGATAGCTGAAAATATTTTTTGGTTTTTTGGTGTGAACGATGGTTTCTCACAACTCGTATTCAACGACCGAGGGGCCAAAATAAAAGTGTAAATTATTGAAGTACAGGGCAGCCAAACATTTGGACCGAAGACAATGCACCCTCAAAAAAAAAAAATCGCTTCTGTAACATATACCCCAAACACATTTTGCTTCAAGCGTATATATTTTCAGGATTGGTGCAAACAAAATATTGTTTGTATTGTTCAACCAAAATATGTTTCACCTTAGGGCATACATTGGTAGTAAAAAATATTGATTAAATTTTCTTTGTGTGGATATATGTTTAAGGCTCAAATTGGTTACTTCCATTGTTTTACTTGCAGCATACTCTCTAGGTCTCTCTTTCTAAACACATATATGTTTATAGGCTATTTCCAAATGAATATATGATTGCATCTAAGTACATTATATTTACAAACATTTTATGTCCCGAATATAATATGTTCTAACATATTAACATAAATGTCCCAAAACTGTTATGCAGGTTTATGAACATTATATGCTTGCACTCAAAAATATTGTGTTAAAATATGTGAGTTCCAAACATATAATTTTTAAACCCAAACATAGGAAAAAACACTCTTTTTTCGTCCGTGTGGACATTCAACAGAACTCAGTACAAATAGGTGTTTTGAAGAGTAAGTCAACACTAAGCAAGTATAAACAGCCATAAGTTCGGCCAGGCCGAATCTTATGTACCCTCCATCATGGATTGCATAGAAACTTGTATTAACGACTGTCATCCACAATCGAATCCCTTGGGTTGAGGTAACACTTGCCGTTGGCAAGGTATCTTAAAATTTCTTAACACCTTCTTCTCAATTGTAAGTAACCCCGTTCGGGATATATATTAAACAAAAAAGGCCGATTAAATACGTAAATAATTCAGTTTGACAAAATTTTCTATAGAAATAATTTCTTTTCTATAGAAACAAAATTTTTATAGAAATTGACAAAATTTTCTAAAGAAATAAAATTTTGACAAAATTTTCTATAGAAACAAAATTTTTATAGAAATAAAATTTTGACAAAATTTTCTATAGAAATAAAATCTTGACAAAATTTTCTAAAGTAATAAATTTTTTACAAAATTTTCTAAAGTAATAACATTTTTACAAAATTTTCTATAGTAATAAAATTTTGACAAAATTTCCTATAGTAATAAAATTTTGACAAAATTTCTTATAGAAATAAAATTTGACAAAATTTTTTATAGAAATAAAATTTTGACAAAATTTTCTATAGAAACACAATTTTGACAAAATTTTCTATTGTAAAAAGATTTTGACAAAATTTTCTATAGAAATAAAATTTTGAAAAAAATTTCTATAGAAACAAAATTTGTATAGAAATAAAATTTTGACAAAATTTTCTATAGAAATAAAATCTTGACAAAACTTTCTAACGTAATAAAATCTTGACAAAATTTTCTTAAGTACTAAAATTTTTACAAAATTTTCTATAGTAATAAAATTTTGACAAAATTTTCTATAGAAACAAAATGTTGACAAAATTTTTATAGAAATAAAATTTTGACAAAATTTCTTATAGAAATAAAATTTTGACAAAATTTTTTATAGAAATAAAATCTTGACAAAATTTTCTAAAGTAATAAAATTTTTACAAAATTGTCTATAGTAATAAAATTTTGACAAAATTTTCTATAGAAATAAAATTTTGACAACATTTTGTATAGTAATAAAATGTTGACAAAATTTTTATAGAAATAAAATTTTGACAAAATTTTCTATAGTAAAAAAATTTTGACAAAATTTTCTATAGTAATAAAATTTTGACCAAATTTTTATAGAAATAAAATTTTGACCAAATTTTTATAGAAATACAATTTTGACAAAATTTTCTATAGTAATAAAATTTTGACAAAATTTTCTGTAGTAATAAAATTTTGACAAAATTTTGTATAGTAATAAAATTTTGACAACATTTTTATAGAAATAAAATTTTGACAAAATTTTCCATAGAAATAAAATTTTGACAAAATTTTGTATAGTAATAAAATGTTGACAAAATTTTGTATAATAATAAAATGTTGACAAAATTTTCTATTTTGGTAGATTAGTTTTGGGGATCGGCTATATACAACTATAGACAGATATGGACCAATTTTGGCATGGTTGTTAGCAGGGCTGTGGAGCCGGAGTCGGAGTCGGAGTCTTGGAGTCGGAGTCTGAAGATTTTGCTGGAGTCGGAGTCGGAGTCGTAAAAATTTTGCTCGACTCCGACTCCGGCTAAACCAAATTTTTTAAAACACTTCACACTTTTGTAACTAAGCAAGTTTTTACGCAAATTAGTTTCCATTGTGTTATTCATTCGATCAATGTACAGCATGATTGTAAATGAAAATCAACTTCCAATTACGGCTATCTTTTTATGTTTCCTAGAATGTTAGACTAGCAGATGGGCTGGATCGATCCATTTTAATGCCCATATCAATTTATTTAAAATATTTCGAACAATCGAAATTATTTTTTTTAATTTTATTTTAAGGCCATATACATAGGTGGAATATTGACAGAAAATTTTTTCAAAGTTGTTTTTTATAGAAAATTTTGTCAAAATGTTATTTCTATAAAAAGTTTTGTCAAAATTTTATTTCTATAGCAAATTTTGTCAAACTTTTATTTCTATAAAAAATTTATTCAAAATTTTATTACTATAGAAATATTTTTTTCTACAGAAAATTTAGTCAAATGTTTATTTCTATAGAAAATTGAGTCAAAATGTTGTTTCTATAGAATATTTTGCAAAATTTTATTTCTATTGATAATTTTATTTCTATAAAAATTTAAGTCAAAATTTTATTTCTATAGAAAAGTTTGCCAAAATTTTTGATAATTTTATTTCTATAAAAATTTAAGTCAAAATTTTATTTCTATAGAAAAGTTTGCCAAATTTTTGCAGTAATAGATTTTTTTATTAGAAAATTTGGTCAAAATTTTGTAGTAATAGATTTTTTTAATAGAAAATTTGGTCAAAATTATATTTCTAAAAAAAATTCTGTCAAATTTTATTTCCATAGAAAATTTAGTAAAATTTTTTTCTGTAGAATATTTTGCATAATTTTATTTACTACACAAAAAAATGTTTAAAATTGTACTTTTATTGATAATTTTTTCAAAATTTTATTTCTATAAGAAAAAATTGTCAAATTTTAATTCTATAGCAAATTTTCTCAAAATTTTTTTCTTACTGATATTCACTGATACTCACTGCTATAAAAAATGTATTCAAAATGTTATTACAAAAAAATATTTTTTTCTATATAAAATTTAGTCAAAATTTTATTGCTATAGAAAATTTAGTCAAAATTTTGTTTCTATAGAAAATTTTGCAAAATTTTGTTTGCTACACAATTTTTTTAAATCGTATTTCTATTGATAATTTTTTCAAACTTTTATTTCTATAAAAAAAAATTGCCAAATTTTATTTCTATAAACATTTTATACAAAATTTTATTTCTACATATTTGCCAAAATTTGATTTCTTTAGAAAATTTTGCCAAAATTTTATTTCTATAGAAAATTTAGTCAAAATTTTGTTTCTGTAGAAAATTTTGCAAAATTTTATTTCTATATAAAATTTTGCAATATTTTTCCAAAATTTTATGCTCACTGATACTCACTGCTAAGTCGAAAACTTGTAGAAATGACTAAAATTTTCAAATTTTTCAATGAATGAATCATAAATGCGTTTTTGCGAAATTGTCTAAACAATTACAAATATTTCCCAAATATTGCCCGATATTTTGTAAAAGTCTGATTTGAGATTTTATCAAAATGTCGATCTAAATACAAAGTTGTGCAGAGTATATTATAATCGGCCCGCCCGACTTTAGACCTTCCTTGCATTTTTATTTTTTGTTAAAGTTGTGTTACGTCCCATAACGTTAGATTTAAATTTTAGGTACATAGATTTTGTAGAAGTATATACAATTTTGTCTAAATCGATTCAGATTCAAATTCATGCATATGGGAATATAAACCTTTATATAGCTCGCAACAAATTTATCAATAATTTTGGTCCACAAATACATATACTGTTGGTATCTTCTCATATTATGATGGGTATTTATATCATTATTTTTATACCCTCCATCATAGGATGGGGGTATATTAACTTTGTCATTCCGTTTGTAACACATCGAAATATTGCTCTAAGACCCCATAAAGTATATATATTCTGGGTCGTGGTGAAATTCTGAGTCGATCTAAGCATGTCCGTCCGTCCGTCCGTCCGTCCGTCTGTTGAAATCACGCTAACTTCCGAACGAAACAAGCTATCGACTTGAAACTTGGCACAAGTAGTTGTTATCGATGTAGGTCGGATGGTATTGAAAATGGGCCATATCGGTCCACTTTTACGTATAGCCCCCATATAAAGGGACCCTCAGATTTGGCTTGTGGAGCCTCTACCAGAAGCATATTTCATCCGATCCGGCTGAAATTTGGTACATGGTGTTGGTATATGGTCTCTAACAACCACGCAAAAATTGGTCCACATCGGTCCATAATTATATATAGCCCCCATATAAACCGATCCCCAGATTTGGCTTGCGGAGCCTAAAAGAGAAGCAAATTTCATACAAACAAGCTGAAATTTGGTACATGGTGTTAGTATATGGTCTCTAACAACCATGCAAAAATTGGTCCACATCGGTCCATAATTATATATAGCCCCCATATAAACCGATCCCCAGATTTGGCTTGCGGAGCCTCAAAGAGAAGAAAATTTCATCCGATCCTGCTGAAATTTGGTACATGATGTTGGTATATGGTCTCTAACAACCATGCAAAAATTGGTCCATATCGGTCCTTAATTATATATAGCCCCCATATAAACCGATCCCCAGATATGGCTTGTGGAGCCTCTAAGAGAAGCATATTTCATCCGATCTGGCTGAAATTTGGTACATGGTGTTGGTATATGGTCTCTAACAATCATGCAAAAATTGGTCTACATCGGTCCATAATTATATATAGCCCCCATATAAACCGATCCCCAGATTTGGCTTGCGGAGCCTCAAAGAGAAGCAAATTTCATCCGATCCGGCTGAAATTCGGTACCTGATGTTGGTATATTGTCGCTAACAATCATGCAAAAATTGGTCGACATCGGTCCATAATTATATATGGACCCCATATAAACCGATCTCCAGATTTGGCTTGCGAAGCTTCAAAGAGAAGCAAATTGCATCCGATCCGGCTGAAATTTGGTACATGGTGTTGGTATATGGTCTCTAACAACCGTGCAAAATTTGGTCCACATCGGTCCATAATTATATATAGCGCCCATATAAACCGATCCCCAGATTTGGGTTCCGGAGCCTCAAAGAGAAGCAAATTTCATCCGATCCGCCTGAAATTTGGTACATGATATTGGTATATGGTCTCTAACAACCATGCAAAAATTGGTCCACATCGGTTCGTAATTATATATAGCCCCCATATAAACCGATCCCCAGATTTGGCTTGCGAAGTCTCCAAGAGAAGCAAATTTCATCCAATCCGGTTGGTAATTTGGAACATGGTGTTAGTATATGATCTTTAACAAGCGTGCCAGAATTGGTCCATATCGGTCCATAATTATATATAGCCCCCATATAAAACGTTCTCCAGATTTGACCTCCGGAGCCTCTTGGAGGAGCAAAATTCATCCGATCCGGTTCAAATTAGGAACGGGGTGTTAGTATATGGTCGCTAACAACCATACCAAAATTGGCCCAATCACACAAAAATTGGTCCATATCGGTTCATAATCATGGTTGCCACTAGAGCCAAAAATAGTCTACCAAAATTTTATTTCTATAGAAAATTTTGTCAAAATTTTATTTCTAGAGAAAATTTTGTTAAAATTTTATTTTTATTGAAAATTTTTTTCAAATTATATTCGGTTCATAATCATGGTTGCCACTCGAGCCAAAAATAATCTACCAAGATTTTATTTCTATAGAAAATTTTGTCAAAAGTTTATTTCTAGAGAAAATTTTGTGAAAATTTTATTTCTATAGAAAATTTTGTTAAAATTTTATTTCTGTAGAAAATTTGGTCAAGATTTTATGTCTACTTTGTCAAACTGAATTATATACGTATTGGATCGATCTTTTTTGATTTAATATATACCACGTATGGACTTACATACAATTTAGAAGATGGTGTTAGGAGGTTTTAAGATAACTTGCCATCGGCAAGCGTTACCGCAACTTAAGTAATTCGATTGTGGATGGCAGTGTTTAGAAGAAGTTTCTACGCAATCCATGATGGAGGGTACATAAGCTTCGGCCTGGCCGAACTTACGGCCGTATATACTTGTTTTTATTAAACATTGTCCTAAAATTGAAATATAGAGTTCAATTGGCATCTAATGTGAAATTAAGACCTTTTTTTTAAACACATAAATAAATAGGATACTTTATATCGATCCACTTACGGTACCCCCACAATAGAACTACAAATTATTGGTATTAAAATGAGATTTAGTTATATTACCCGGAGTCGACTCCGGAGTCGGAGTCGGAGTCGAGCTGATGAAAAATGCTGGAGTCGGAGTCGAGCAAAATTGGCTCGACTCCACAGCCCTGGTTGTTAGCGGCCGTATACTAGCGCATTGTACCAAATTTCACCACACCCTCAAAAAAAAATCGCTTCTCTAACATATGTTCCAAACATATTTTGCAGGAAGCATATATATTATTGGATACTGCCGAAACATTAATATGTTTGTTTTATGTAAACATATTGTATGTTTGGAAGCATTTTGAGCCCAAAAATATTATATGCTTGGAAGAATTCTCCCCAAAGAAGATTGTGCTCATTCCCTCACATAATTTTCATTTCTACGAAATTTTTTAGTTCTTGGCACCTTTTTCTGTAATACAAATAATGTTGAAGGAATTATTCAATTTTATAAATTTTTTAAATTTTACCATTCTCCTGGACGGAGAATCGAACCGAGCACCATACAGTTTGTAAGCCATCACACTATCCACTGGGCTACGTAGCTGTTATGGCCATCAATAGACAATTATCGTTATAAGTTATATTTATGTAGCATAGTCTGCAGCGCCCACGAGCCGATGCAAACAAAACATTATTTAACAGAAACATACATTTGTTTGCCACGTGGAGCAATGGTTAGCATGTCCGCCTTTCATGCAAAGGGTCGTGGGTTCAATCCCTGCTCCGACCGTACATCATTTTTTTTTTAATTTACACATTTATATTTATACTATATTAAATTTTTATAATGAATGCTCTCAAGGCGAAAGTACAGGCTGTTTTTTTTTTTTCAAATGACTATTCTCTTTACTCCGAATTCTCATTCTAATATTCAAATTAAATAATATTTAGACTTAAGCATATCAAATTTTTGGACTTGTCATAAAACAGTTTTCCGAAACAACATACAAGCGGTTTCACACAAGTTGTTCTCTTTTGATTCTTTCGCTGTGTTATATTGATATCTTTCGTCAACCCTCCTGGTTTCCATCACTATTTCTTTCTCTATACTATCTCTCTGTCGCTCTCTGAATAAAATATCACAACATATATATGTTTACTCGAAATTTGTAAGTGTATATATGTTTACATTCACACATATTATTTTTATGAAACATTCATGCCCCAAACATAATATATTCTAACATACTAACATATGTGTCCCAAACATTTGGAGTTAGTTTAGGAACATCACATGTTTGCACTTAAATATATTGTGTTTAAAAATTGTGCCCGAAACACACATATATCGGAACATATGAAAAACATATTTTTCTAACAGTGCACATACCAAATTTCAACCGAACCGGATGAATTTTGCTCATCCATGAGGCTCCGGGGGTCAAATCTTGGGATTGGTTTATATGGGAGCTATATATAATTATGTACCTATGTGGACCAATTTTTGCATAGTTATTAGAGACCATATACTTACACCACGTACCAAATTTCAGCCGGATCGGATGAAATTTGCTTCTCTTGGAGGCTCCGCAAGCCAAATCTGGGGATCAGTTCATATAGAGGCTATATATAATTATGGACCGATGTGGACCAATTTTTGCATGGTTGTTAGATACCATATGCTAATACCATGTACCAAATTTCAACCGGATCGGATGAGTTTTGCTCCTCCAAGAGGCTCCACAAGCCAAATATGAGCGTAGGTTTATATGGGGGCTATACGTAAAAGTGGTCCGTATGGTCCATTTGCAATACCATACAAAATATCAATAACAACTACTTGTGCCAAGTTTCAAGTCGATAGCTTGTTTCGTTCGGAAGTTAGCGTGATTTCAACAGACGGACGGATGGATCGACTCAGAATTGCACCACGACCCAGAATATATATACTTTATGGGGTCTCAGAGCAATATTTCGAGGTGTTACAAATGGAATGACAAAGTTAATATACCCCCATGCTATGGTGGAGGGTATAAAAATACCAAATCGTCGATCATCTCAAGTCCGTGCTACTCTGAGAGTGGTCCAAAAATACCGTGTGATGTCATTGTCCTTCGTTTGAAGGTCATAATTTACGAAGAGTTCAGATCTGTAAATTAAACCCGGTATCAAAAGACCTTTTGCCAGGAGAAGTCGAATATTGACTGATGTGTATGAATAAGTAATCCATAAAGCACATAACTTTTCATATGTCTGTCCAGCGACTGTGTTCACATGACTTGACCAACTCAAAGTGATATTGAATACCACCCCAAATTCTTAGTAATAGTGACGACTTCGTTTTTCTAACCATTTATTAGAATATCAGTATTCGACGGAGACAATCATCTATGCTGGCGTATAATTAAACATTTAGACTTTTGTGGAATTAGAAGCAGACCATTGTCCTTTGTCCTTCGAAACATTCCAGCAAGACCACGGTTAAGCTTCCAAACATTCACTACACTGAAAAAACAGTGAACCCACCAGGAAGAAATCTTTTGGTTAATTTTAGAAAATTTTGTATATTTTTAGAAAATTTTAACTAAACAGTATTACAAACGCTGACATCACGCCGATATCACAAAAATAAGTAAATATTTTTCGACAAATTCAAGAAAATTTTTTACACATAAGTAATTTTTTTCACTTGATAAAGAAAATTTTGTAGTTTGAAGGAAAAAATTGTAGTTCAAAATTGCAAGAATGTCTTTAGTGACATACGAAGTTCATGATGGACGCTTTTGTAGAACAATTTACAAATTTGAAGAAATAATGAACTATTTTATGAGAAATACGAATTTAGTAAATCTCTATGCTTAATTTCTGTATATTTTTCCCCCGTCTTTTAGTTCATTTAACTAACGTTCGTAAAAAATTATTAGAGTAAATGAAACTTTCTCCAAATATAATAATTTCATGAACTAAAATATAGTTAAATTGGCTTTAGTGAAATAGTGAGTTCACTTTTTTTTGAGTGTAACATCATTTACAGGACTAACTAAAAAAGATTTGTATGTCGTCTGACTATGGACTATTTCTAAAGGAAGGTCATTTGCGTACATGCAAAATAATGGAGGTTCAATTATAGAACCTTGTGGAACTCCTTTCATAATTGGTAATGGCAATGAAAAAGAATCTCCGGTGTAAACGGCCCGTAACCGATTGTTAAGATAAGAAGTAGTAATAGAGGTAGCAGTGGGTGAGAAATTGAAAAATCGTTGTTTTCTCACACACAACATTGTGTGATCCACAGTGTCAAAAACCTTTGAGTGATCTTAGAGGACAAGAAACTAACATGCACCCAGAAAAAAGTGACCCCTTCTTTAAGTTAAAATGAACTCATTGTGAAGAAAGTTGAACTTCGTATAGCGCCAAAGACATTTTTATTTGTTTGAACGATGTGATTTTCGTAGAAATTAGGAATAATGCATTCCATATATTAGTTAACATTTTCCTATATTTATATACCACTATACTACAGAATGAAAAAATGTAACTAATTTGAATTCATATATGGAATGATTTTATTGAAATTTTTTCATTCATTTCGACAAATCTTACACATTTGTGGTAAAACTTTTACTTCATAATTAGAACTGCTTACCTTCGTTTTTAAATACAATTTTATTTATTTCTATAAGCAATTTTATCTTCAATAAAAGACATGTTTTATTAATATATTGAATATATTTATTAAGAATCAACAGCATCGAATCTCTTTGAAATATTAGTTTATTAATCCACTATTTCCAATTTCCGTGTGATATTATCAACTGTAAATCGCACTTTTTCTTCTTCCTGTACTTTTCACTTCTAATAAGTTGCTGCCTAACGATTTTGTCCTCCTTTTACAATTTCAATACCTACAAATATAAAAAATCATAAAACATTTTTGTTGCAAAAGGTTAGCGTCACTGAATATTACCTGATAATTGAAGATTCCAAAATGAAGACAAATGAAAGGGTTGTTATTCTGCTGGTGTTTTCTTTCTTTATACACTATCACGAACATTGATAGATTTATTTAAAAAAACGAAAATTTTTCTCAATAATTTAAAATAACAAATATTTTATATATTTTATTTGTTATTTATTATATTATTTTACCATATTATTTTTTAACAATCTCTCCGTATACCAAAACAACGCGATTCCAACTAAAAAACAACCGACGCGCAAATATATCGATTACACCCACGCGCAAACACATCGATTACGATGACAGGTATCGATTACAGGTAGACAATAGAAATTTAGGAAAATTTCCTATATTCTAACAAGTGTGTTTCCTTAAGTTTTGAAAGGATTGCATACTTCTTAGTACGAATGAACTAAAATATTTTTCTATGCCAAGTGTTGTTCGTATGTATGAAAAACTTTCTATTATAAAGGAAGTCGCAATTATCATTTTATAAGAAATTTTACTAATTTTGAGGAAACTTGGTTTTAGTTCGGTTTTTGTTTATTTTTACGAATGCTTTGTTATCGGTGAATAAAATTTTCTTTTTCAGTAGTAAATTCTTATACCCAGCGAAGAAAATAGTATGAGTAAAATTCCATGCCTTATTCTAGTTAATGAACTATTCCTAACTGCTTACAGTTTAGGATTTTTTTACTGAAACGAATAAATTTTATTATTTTTCACAAAAATTTACCTTAATGGAAATAAAATGGATAAACTATATTGATGAAAATTTTTTCCTTTAGTTTCGAAGGCACTTTTTTCTGGGTGTGGTTCAACATTTCTCCTAATTGCTTCTGATACTTCAATCAGTGCACTCACACAGCTGTGATCCCAGCGGAAAGCGGACTGACTTTCATATAATAAGTTACTACGAATGTAAAATCTTTTCGAACCCAAAATAGCAATGGGCTCTGAATTGGATTTCGGTATCGGAATAATTTTTGCATGCTTCCATATGGAAGTCAGAATTGTGGTAAATAGGTGAAAAGAGGTAAAAGTTGAAGGAGCCGTATTCATATAAACCTAGGGTCCATTCCATCCAGACCAATAGCATTTGACTTAACCAAACTCGACTTAACTTATCTCGAAATTATTCCTAAGTTTATAATAAAATCTAGTATATTTATGCAGAGCATCCACGTTGAAGGCTATTTATACCCTTCACCACTACTGTGGTACAGGGTATAATAAGTTTGTGCATTTGTATGTAACGCCAAGAAGGAGTAATCATAGACCAACCTTTTAGTATACGGATCGGCTTAGAATTAAATTCTGAGTCGATTTAGCGATGTCCGTCTGTCTGTCTGTCTGTCTGTCTGTCTGTCTGTCTGTCCGTCTGTCTGTTGATGTATTTTTGTGTGCAAAGTACAGCTCGCAGTTTTAGTCCGATTGTCGTAAAATTTGGTATAGGGTCCTATTTCGGCTCAAAGACGATCCCTATTGATTTTGGAAAAAATCGGTTCAGATTTAGATATAGCTGCCATATATATTTTTCACCGATCTGGTCATAATTGGCGTGTATATCAACCGATCTTCCTCAAATTCCGTACATCCCAATATTTTATGGGTCTCGAAAAACTTGCAAAATATCAGCCAAATCGGTTCAGATTTAGATATAGCTGCCATATATAGCTTTCACCCGATTTACACTCATTTGCCCACAGAGGCCAATTTTTTGCTCCGATTTAGTTGAAATTTTGCATAGGGAGTAAAATTAGCATTGCAACTATGCGTACTAAATTTGGTTGAAATCGGTTCAGATTTGGATATATCTCCCATATATAGCTTTCGCCCGATTTACACTCAAATGACCACAGAGGCCAATTTTTTGCACCGATTTAGTTGAAATTTTGCACAGGGAGTAGAATTAGCATTATAGCTATGCGTGCCAAATTTGGTTGAAATCGGTTCAGATTTAGATATAGCTCCCATATATAGCTTTCGCCCGATTTACACTCATATGACCACAGAGGCTAATTTTTTGCTCCGATTTAGTTGAAATTTTGCACATGGAGTAGAATTAGCATTGTTGCTATGCGTGCCAAATTTGGTTGAAATCGGTTCAGATTTAGATATAGCTCCCATATATATGTTTTTCTGATTTCGACAAAAGTGGTCAAAATACCAACATTTTCCTTGTAAAATCGCCACTGCTTAGTCGAAAAGTTGTAAAAATGACTCTAATTTTCCTAAAATTCTAATACATATATATCGAGCGATAAATCATAAATAAACTTTTTCGAAGTTTCCTTAAAATTGCTTCAGATTTAAACGTTTCCCATATTTTTTTACTAACATTGTGTTCCACCCTAGTGCATTAGCCGACTTAAATTTTGAGTCTATAGATTTTGTAGAAGTCTATCAAATTCTTCCAGATCGAGTGATATTTAAATGTATGTATTTGGGACAAACCTTTATATATAGCCCCCAACACATTTGACGGATGTGATATGGTATCGAAAATTTAGATCTACAAAGTGGTGCAGGGTATAATATAGTCGGCCCCGCCCGACTTTAGACTTTCTTTACTGGTTTTTTACTAACATTGTGTTCCACCCTAGTGCATTAGCCGACTTAAATTTTGAGTCTATAGATTTTGTAGAAATCTATCAAATTCTGTCCAGATCGAGTGATATTTAAATGTATGTATTTGGGACAAACCTTTATATATAGCCCCAACACATTTGACGGATGTGATATGGTATCGAAAATTTAGATCTACAAAGTGGTGCAGGGTATAATATAGTCGGCCCCGCCCGACTTTAGACTTTCCTTACTGGTTTTAATTTATATACGTTCCTCATAAATATTGATAACTAAACGTATAAAATCCAAACACCTCATTCGTCCCATATTTCCTTATGCTAAATACAAATTTCATAAATCAGAAAAAGGCGAAATTTTCCTACAATAATACCCCACCACCACATTACGAAACAAAGACACAAATCAAAGCAATATAATCCACTCATGTGAACACATACTGACATACGCCCTTAAACGATCCCAAATACAGTTATCACCAATCTAAGCATATCCTTTTTGGCAATGGGACCAAGTGAATTTATTCATATCTGAGAGCTTTGAATAAATTGATGTGCGCCCATAAATGTGAGCAAATTTGCATTTGTTCATGGGAGTGTGTGTGCGTGTATATGCGCACACATTTGTGTTTATATCGAAGGTTCGAACACGTGTAAACAAGTTCTCACAAGTGCTTCGAACAGGTATGAAATGACAAATACAAGCAAAGACAATAAACTCTAGGAAGATAGGAAATTGGCTACTGAGGAGATCAAACCATTTACCGTGTTAGTTTCATACTCGAACCAAACGCGTATACGACAAGTATTGACATAGCATTAAAATGCAAATAAAAATAAATTAAGTGCACGAAATAAATTTCCATAAAGGGGAAAATGTAATTTTTTTGTTGTAGCCTAAAATTTAACATTGTTTCATTAAGAAAATTAAGTTTTTCATTTAAAAAATAAAAACGAAAAATAAATAAAAAAAATTACAAACATGTATGGAACTAACATGGTAAATGCAACATTTGGTATGACGCAAGCCAATTTCCTATCTTCCTCAAGTTTATTGTCTTTGAATACAAGGACCAATGAATGTTTGCACATTTACACATGTGCAAATAACACATACACAGGCACCAATACCCGTTTACATCATTGGTATACGATGGCATTTATGGTTCTAAAATTTGGAATCATACTGACTGGGTTCGTAGGTGTAAGTGAGTGGGGTATATTTATATGTATGGGATTGTGCGATGCCATTTCTTTTCATGGCTTTATGTATGCGTGTCATCAAATAAGTACTTCAAGTCTGCTATTTATTGGATAAAAGCCAAAATTCATTTGGGAAAATGTTCAGACTGTCTGAGTGAAGCAGACAGTATTAGAAATGCAAGATAGAGGTGCGCACGTGAGAAAGATTTTACTCACACAAGACATTTGTGTGATCCCCAGATTTGACATCCGGAGCACCTTGGAAAAGCAAAATTCTTCCCTTTCTTAGTATAGGGTATCCCAACCATGCAGGAATTGGTTCCTATCAGTCCATAATAATATATAGCTCCCATATAAACCGAATCCCCAGATTTGACCTCCGGTGCCTTTTGGAGAAGCAAAATTCATCCGATCTGGTTGAAATTTGGTACGTGGTGGTAGCATATGATATTTAACAACCATGTGAGTTGAAATTTGTGGATGATAGTCTATCGTAGAAGTTTCTACGCAATCTATGGTGGAGGGTACATAAGATTCGGCCTGGCCGAACTTACGGCCGTATATACTTGTTTTTTTATACCCACCACCATAGAATGGTGACGGGGGTATAATAAGTTTGTCATTCCGTTTGTAACGCATCGAAATATCGATTTCCGACTATATAAAGTATATATATTCTTGATCAGGGAGAAATTCTAAGACGATATAACGATGTCCGTCTGCCCGTCTGTCTGTCTGTCTGTCTGTTGTAATCACGCTACAGTCTTCAATAATGAAGCAATCGTGCTGAAATTTTGCACAAACTCGTCTTTTGTCTGCAGGCAGGTCAAGTTCGAAGATGGGCTATATCGGTCCAGGTTTTGATATAGTCCCCATATAAACCGACCTCCCGATTTGGGGTCTTGGGCTTATAGAAACCGTAGTTTTTATCCAATTTGCCTGAAATTTGAAATCTGGAGGTATTTTGTGACCGTAAAGAGGTGTGCCAAAAATGGTGAGTATCGGTCCACGTTTTGGCATAGCCCCCATATAGACCGATCTCCCGATTTTACTTCTTGGGCTTATAGAAACCGCAGTTTTTGTTCAATTTACCTGAAATTTAAAATCTAGAGGTATTGTCGGACCACAAATACGTGTGCCGAAAATTGTGAGTATTGGTAGACCCCATATAGACCCATCTCCCGATTTTATTTCTTTGGCTTATAGAAATCGCAGTTTTTATTCAATTTACCGGAAATTGGAAATCTAGAGGTATTGTAGGACCACAAATACGTGTGCCAAAAATTGTGAGTATCGGTCCATATTTTGGTATAGCCCCCATATAGACCGATCTCCCGATTTTACTTCTTGGGCTTATAGAAACCGCAGTTTTTATTCAATTTACCTGAAAATGGAAATCTAGAGGTATTGTAGGACCACAAATACGTGTGCCAAAAATTGTGAGTATCGGTCCATGTTTTGGTATGTTCCCCATATAAAACGGCCTCCCGATTTGGGGTCTTGGGCTTATAGAAACCTTATTTTTTATCCAATTTGTCTGAAATTGGAAATCTAGAGGTATTTTAGGACCATAAAGAAATGTGCCGAAAATGGTGAGGATCGGTCCATATTTTGGTATAGCCCCCAGACCGATTTCCCGAGTTTACTTCTTGGGCTTCTAGAATCCGAAGTTTTTATCCTATTTGCCTGAAATTGGAAATCTAGAAGTATTTTCGGGTCATAAAGAGGTGTGCCGAAAATGGTGAACATCGGTCCATATTTCAGTATAGCCCCCATAAGAACGATCTCCCGATTTAACTCCTTGGGTTTCTAGAAACCGTAGTTTTTATCTGATTTGCCTGAAATTGTAAATATTCTGGTATTTTAGGCTCACAATAACGTGTATCGGATTAGGTTTTTATAGGTCCATTTGGTAATGCCTCCATATAGACCGACTTCACTTCTTGAGGGTGTAGAAGGCGCACTGATGATGAAAATTGCTTGAAACTCAATGTAAAATTTCCAGATTTTACTTCTACAGATTTAAGATTTCAAATCAAGACGTTACTTTATAATTTTCTTGCACACTTACAAGAGATGTTAATGATTCCTCTAAAACTCAAACAAAAATGGTTCTTATAAATCCAGAATCTGATATAGTCCTCATGGATGAAATCTTTAAATTTATCTTCGGGAAGTGTCCTCAAGTCCTCAAGCCCTCCTGAAATTTCAAAGGACACCCTAATATTTGGTTCATGGTGGTGGTATTTAAGATTCGGCCCGGCCGAACTTACTGCTGTATATACTTGTTTTTTTTATATCAGTATATGCTTTTTACAAATCATCCATAAATTGATCTATTTAGGACCAAAATTATATATAGCCCCACTATACACAACCCCAGTAATTCGTTTGTGGATAACAGTCTTTAAAACAACTTCCTATAGAATTCATGATGGAGGAATGTGTAGATCACTGTTGCCAGTTTTTTCTAGTTTTTGTCCCCAAATTGGTACACTTTTGTCCCCAATACTCCCGAATTTAAATTAAAATTCCCCACAAAAATCGCCAATAATTTTTTGACAAGCTTTTATGACAAATAAAACAAATATATACGGCCGTAAGTTCGGCCAGGCCGAATCTTATGTACCCTTCACCATGGATTGCGTAGAAACTTCTACTAGAGACGGTCATCCACAATTGAATTACTTGGGTTGCGGTAACACTTGCCGATGGCAAGGTATCTTAAAACTTCTTAACACCGTCTTTTAAATTGTAAGATAGTCCATACCGGGTATATTTTAAACAAAAAAAGGCCGAATAAATACGTAAATAATTCAGTTTGACAAAATTTTCAATAGAAATAAAATTTTGACAAAATTTTCTATAGAAATAAAATTTTGACAAATTTTCGATAGAAATAAAATTTTGACAAAATTTTCTATAGAAATAAAATTTTGACAAATTTTCGATAGAAATAAAATTTTGACAAAATTTTCGATAGAAATAAAATTTTGATAAAATTTTCCATAGAAATAAAATTTTGACAAAATTTTCTATAGAAATAAAATTTTGACAAAATTTTCTATGGCAATATAATTTTAACAAAATTTTCTATAAAAATAAAATTTTGACAAAATTTTCTATAAAAATAAAATTTTGACAAAATTTTCGATAGAAATAAAATCCAATGGACGACTGTGTAATTCTTCCCACTTAAATATGAGCTAAATTATTAGTTTTTTTTTTGTACCAAAAAGAATAGCAACAACCGAAGAAAGTAACTACAGGGATTGATGGCAACAACAACAACTTTTGAAGCAACTTTTGTTATTGTGAAAAAATGGAAAAAAAGAAATTTCGTGTTTTGATAAAATACTGTTTTCTGAAAGGAAAAAATACGATGGAAGGCAAAACTTGGCTTGATAATGAGTTTCCGGACTCTGATCCAGGGAAATCAACAATAATTGCTTGGTATGCAAAATTCAAGCGTGGTGAAATGAGCACGGAGGACGGTGAACGCAGTGGACGCCCGAAAGAGCTGGTTACCGAAGAAAACATCAAAAAAATTCCCAATATTATTTTCAATGACCGTAAAATGAAGTTGATCGAGATAGCAGAGGCCTTAAAGATATCAAAGGAACGTATTGGTCATATCATTCATCAATATTTGGATATGCGGAAGCTCTGTGCAAAATGGGTGCCGCGGGAGCTGACATTTGACCAAAAACAACAACGTGTTGATGATTCTGAGCGGTGTTTGCAGCTGTTAACTCGTAATACACCCGAGTTTTTCCGTCGATATGTGACAATGGATGAAACATGGCTCCATCACTACACTCCTGAGTCCAATCGACAGTCGGCTGAGTGGACAGCGACCGGTGAACCGTCTCCGAAGCGTGGAAAGACTCAAAAGTCCGCTGGCAAAGTAATGGGCTCTGTTTTTTTTGGGATGCGCCTGGAATAATTTTTATCGATTATCTTGAGAAGGGAAAAACCGTGAACAGTGACTATTATATGGCGTTATTGGAGCGTTTGAAGGTCGAAATCGCGGCAAAACGGTCCCATATGAAGAAGAAAAAAGTGTTGTTCCACCAAGCCAACGCACCATGCCACAAGTCATTGAGAACGATGGCAAAAATTCATGAATTGGGCTTCGAATTGTTCCCCCACCCACCGCATTCTCCAGATCTGGCCCCAGCGACTTTTTCAGACCTCAAAAGGATGGTCGCAGTGAAAAAATTTGGCTGCAATGAAAAGGTGATCGCCGAAACTGAGGCCTAGTTTGAGGCAAAAGCGAAGGAGTACTACCAAAATGGTATCAAAAAATTGGAAGGTCGTTATAATCGGTGTATCGCTCTTGAAGGGAACTATGTTGAATAATAAAAACGAATTTTGACAAAAAAATTGTGTTTTTCTTTGTTATACCGGGGACTTATCAGGCAACCTGTTATATTATTAAGACCGGTATGGTCCAATTTTTGCATGTTTTTTAGAGACCATATACTAACACCACGTACCATATTTCAACCGGATCGGGTGAATTTTGCTCTTCCAAGGGGCTCCGGAGGTCAAATCTGGGGCTATATATAATTATGGACCGATGTGAACCAATTTGTGCATGGTTGTTACAGACTATATACTAACACCATGTACCAAATTTCAGCTGGATCGGATGAAATTTGCTTCTCTTAGAGGCTCCGCAAGCCAAATCGAGGGAACGGTTTATATGGGGCCTATATATAATTATAGACCGATGTGGACCAATTTTTGCATGTTTATTAAAGACCATGTACTAGCGCCATGTACCACATTTCAACCGGATCGGATGAATTTTGCTCCTCCAAGAGGCTCCGCAAGCCAAATCTGAGCGTCGGTTTATATGGGGGCTATACGTAAAAGTGCTCCGATATGGCCCATTTTCAATACCATCCGAAAAGGTAGATGTTTTACTGTTTGGTAGATTGATAGAATTTTTGATATTGTAGATTGTGGGAACTAATCCTCTCCAACTAAGAGGCAATTGAAATTTTAATAGAAATACAATTATGACAAAATTTTTTAGAGAAATACAATTTTGACAAAATTTTACCAAAAACTTCAATTTTAGATTATTTTTTTTTTTTTAAATAAATTTTAATAAAATGTTCTTTGAACTTTGGTAGATACGAGTGGCAACCGTGGTAGTAGATCCATATGGAGGTGAACTATCTTCATCATTTCTATATTTATGGAATTGGCCAAATCAGTGGTGAACACTGGTGAGGGGGCAAACATTGAATAAAGAGGAGCAATGTATTTCTATTTTTAAAATCCACTGTGATTCTTCTTTCATAACGTAGAAATAAAAGGAAAAGGCAAGAAAAGAAATAATAATGTAGTAATAAAAAGTAAAATGGAAACTCGATTTATTATACTGAACCGTTTTCAATAGAAAAAATCCACACACAATTCCATAAATTTATGAAAATTGCCCCGCCCTCCAACACAAAATATTCGTCCCCAATTTGGAGAAAATCCCCAATACTGATGATTTTCTTCAATGCTTCTGGCTGATCTTCACTTGCAAATCGACAATTCTTCTCATTTCCGTACCCCCCAAAAAAAAGAGCTTTGTCAGTGAACACAACTTTTCGATAAAAAAGAGGATCTTAGGTGATTCACTCTCATACACACCATTAGATTGGTTAACCAATTTCGTAATACATGATAATTTGGTATCACGTGCACATCTCTAGTGCAAGACCATTGGCCTGATGAATGTTGCTTTTGAATTGTAATGTTATTGTATGGTCTAGTGTCTTTGTGTGTGAGTTCATTGTGGGTATTGGTATTTGGCATCAATTTTGTATCATTATATATACATATATATTTCTATGAGATGGGTTAGAAAAAGATTCGAAATTCAGGAAAAAGCACTTAAGAAGTTCCTGTCTAAAGTCCGAGTTTAGCCACTAAAATCGTCATTTTTCACGATTACTTTTCTTTAATAATCCATTTTAAGGAATATACATTTTGTGAAAATTTGCTTTGGGTTACTCCCCATCAAGTTATAATTAAATCTGCGACAAATATGTATAATGTTATGACGTTTTTTACTCATTTAGTTTTCACTTTAGTGAAAATTAGCGGCTAAACTCGAACTTAATACCCACCTTAACTATGAAGTGAATGGTGAAAATGTTTCACATAAAATTTAAGAGTGGGATGAAAACTCGAAAAACTATTGGATTATTTAAATGATCTGCGAATTCACGACCAATGCGTAAGGTATATGAAAATTAGAAGCCAATTGTGTAGAAGGTTCTAATAATGGATATAAATATTTCTTTATTATGGTTGTTTTTATAATTCCGTTTGTCGCACAACGAAATATTTGTCTTCGACACCGAGAAAAATATATCTGTGAACTTATGACAAAACCCCATAAGTCGATATAGGACAATTTCTCAAAAATTTTATGTTGTGTGTAGTTTTTCAAATCGTTTCTACAGAAGTTTTTGTCACCCCTTAAAGGTGTATTTTTGCTTTCCTGTAAAATTGAGTTTTTAGATTTATGGGGTTTTGTCGTAAATCTACAGATATATTCTGGGTTGTAATGAAATTCTGAGTCGATCCAGCGATGACCGTCCGCCTGTTGAATCACACGTTTTTTCTATGAAACAAACCTTCGGTTTGAGGGAGCCATCGCTCTTGTTGGTCCATTATTATATATAGACCGATCCCCAGATTTGAATGCTGAAGCCTTCTGGACGAGTAAATAGCCAAATTGGCCATATTGAGCCATTTTTAGGTATAGCCCCCATATAATCCGAACCAAAAGTGACCTTGCCATTTTTTTATAAATTTTTAATAATCATTCCCATTGTTATTGATTGGGACGAAAACATGCTTCAGTATTTTATATTTACTTTTAATTTTACTAAAATGTAACAAATGAATGTAAAATAGAGCAACTTTCATTCTCATTAAAATTCATGAAGTACATGCTCCTCATATAGTTTTTAACATTGTTATAAGTTTATACTGTATCGAATTTATTTATTTTCAATTTAAAAAAAAAAGTTGCATCTTATTTTAAATAAGTATGGAACATGGTAGTCACTCTTTAGTAGAAATGAAATAAATAAAAATAATTGAAATTTAATGCGTTTATATTTTAATGAATAGGAATTATTTTACAAATTTATACGAACTTTATGGCACTATTGTATAGGGTGGCTGACATATATTTCAAGTAACTTCAGATTGTTATAATATCTAAGGCACTTGTCTGACAGCTGACAGATATATTTCAGTGAAAGCTCATTTTATTGTTTACATGCTTTCAAAAGCATTTTGATCTCTTATACATACAGAAATAAACTTATTCGTGATTCAAGTGTGATAGCTTTCATTTTGACTGAAAAAAAAAACAAGTTCACTAAAAAAAACTTGCCCGGTCCCAAAGACTTTGTCTTTCTACTAATGATTTTGATATTGATTCCGAGCCAAAGAAGCGGAGAAGTAAAATATGGATAAATTTAACACACAATTCTCTTCTTTAAATTTCCGTATTGCGTACTTGGTACTAGGAAATAAATTTGAGTTCATTCATTTTTACTGTCTTCTTCATTTGCTATTAAAGTCCTTTAAACGCGTGTTAACGAAAACTCAAAATTTCCAAATTCAAACACGACTTCAAGTAGAAATGATGCTATGGTTTTATTAAAAAACAAGTATATACAGCACTAAGTTCGGCCGGGCCGAATCTTAAATACCCACCACCATGAACCAAATATTAGGGTTTCCTTTGAAATTTCAGGAGGGCTTGAGGACACTTCCCGAAGATAAATAGATTTCCCCTATGAGGACTATATCAGATTCTGGATTTATAAGAACCATTTTTGTTTGAGTTTTAGAGGAATCATTAAGATCTCTTGTAAGTGTGCAAGAAAATTATAAAATAACGTCTTGATTTGAAATCTTAAGTCTGTAGAAGTAAAATCTGGAAATTTTACATTTTCATGATCAGTGCGCCTTCTACACCCTCAAGAAGTGAAGTCAGTCTATATGGAGGCATTACCAAATGGACCGATAAAAGCTTAATCCGATACACGTTTTTGTGAGCCTAAAATACCAGAATATTTACAATTTCAGGCAAATCAGATAAAAACTACGGTTTCTAGCAGCCCAAGGAGTTAAATCGGGAGATCGTTCTTATGGAGGCTATACTAACATATGGACCGATACTCACCATTTTCGGCACACCTCTTTATGGTCCTAAAATACTTCTAGATTTCCAATTTCAGACAAATTGGATAAAAATTACGGTTTCTATAAGCCCAAGAAGTAAAATCGGGAGGTCGTTTTATATGGGGACCGTACCAAAACATGGACCGATACTCACAATTTTCGGCACACCTCTTTATGGTCCTAAAATACTTCTAGATTTCCAATTTCAGACAAATTGGATAAAAATTACGGTTTCTATAAGCCCAAGAAGTAAAATCGGGAGGTCGTTTTATATGGGGACCATACCAAAACATGGACCGATACTCACAATTTTTGGCACACGTATTTCTGGTCCTACAATACCTCTAGATTTCCAATTTCAGGTAAATTGAATAAAAACTGCAGTTTCTATAAGCCCAAGAAGTAAAATCGGGAGATCGGTCTATATGGGGGCTATACCAAAATATGGACCGATACTCACAATTTTTGGCACACGTATTTGTGGTCCTACAGTACCTCTAGATCTCCAATTTCAGGTAAATTGAATAAACTCACAGTTTTTGGCACACGTATTTGTGGTCCTACAATACCTCTAGATTTCCAATTTCAGGTAAATTGAATAAAAACTGCGGTTTCTATAAGCCCAAGAAGTAAAATCGGGAGATCGGTCTATGTGGGGGCTATACCAAAATATGGACCGATACTCACAATTTTTGGCACACGTATTTGTGGTCCTACAATACCTCTAGATTTCCAATTTCAGGTAAATTGAATAAAAACTGCGGTTTCTATAAGGCCAAGAAGTAAAATCGGGAGATCGGTCTATATGGGGGCTATACCAAAACATGGACCGATACTCACCATTTTTGGCACACCTCTTTATAGTCATAAAATACCTCTAGATTTCAAATTTCAGGCAAATTGGATAAAAACTTCGATTTCTATAAGCCCAAGACCCCAAATCGGGAGGTTGGTTTATATGGGGACTATATCAAAACCTGGACCGATATAGCCCATCTTCGAACTTGATCTGCCTGCAGACAAAAGACGAGTTTGTGCAAAATTTCAGCACGATTGCTTCATTATTGTAGACTGTAGCGTGATTACAACAGACAGACAGACAGACAGACGGACAGACGGACATTGTTATATCGTCTTAGAATTTCTCCCTGATCAAGAATATATATACTTTATATAGTCGGAAATCGATATTTCGATGAGTTACAAACGGAATGACAAACTTATTATACCCCCGTCACCATTCTATGGTGGTGGCTATAAAAAAGTTTTTGGAACAAAGTGTTGAAAGCCATAAGCCAAAATATCACAGGGTCATGCAGCGTGATATGTCTTTTTTGGCCGCTTGCAGGTCATAATTCGTGCCAAAAGTAATCAATTCGAAGATAACATATCGAAACGGATTCTAGAATTTGATATTATTTCCGGCAGTTTTTACTTTTGAACAATAGTTGCATTATATATCAGCCACAATATATGCTCTTTTATGCCAACGCCAAATTGTTCAACATTTGAAATGAAAGTCATACCTCCCTCTTTATTAAACACTCACAGTACTTGCACCAATGTCAGCTCTAATTCGGAAGCATTATGTAAAACTGACCAACATAAGGTTCATGTTCATATCAGCCTTAGCATAAATTTCATGATAATGGTGATGACCCGAAAATAGTCACAATTTTGTATTACAAATGCAACATGGTAACCTAGTGCAGAGGATAACGACCACAAATGGGGATTGTTGCGTGCATTTATGCTACTGTGCCGAAATATATGGCCAAAAGTCAAAGAACTCGTATCACATTACCTCATATACATCTACGATAACTATGACTATCTATGTGGGAGGGTAATTAGGAGAGAGTATTTTTCAGACCATAGAACCTACAAATATGTAAAACTTGAAGTCATTTTTCAGTTTAGAATATTTGGCTTTAGGCGTTCAGCAGAAGGGGCCCAAAGTACAAACAAACATACACAGTCTCACACAAGTTTACATACGGTTAAAGAATTTATATTTTCATTAAATAATCAAATTTTAAAAAATATGCATATATATCCTTTCGTTTTAGTAAATTAATTTGAAAATCAAAGTAATTATTAATTTTCAGGAAGATTTTATTGATATGGATTATAAACAACAACAAGAAACATGTTTAGTTAGGAGGTAAAAAACTCAGGGGTATGTAAACTTATGTGAGACTGTGTATGACTTATGTGGTGTAAATACCCTCAATTAGATAAATGGATTATTTCGATAACATTTAATATTCAAAAGCGAATTAAAAACAAGTATATACGGCCGTAAGTTCGGCCAGGCCGAATCTTATGTACCCTCCACCATGGATTGCGTAGAAACTTCTACGAAAGATTGTAATCCACAATCGAATTACTTGGGTTGTGGAAATACTTTCCGATGGCAAGGTATCATAAACTACTTAACATCGTCCTCGGTTTATCTAAAGGCTATATATAACTATAGACCGATATGGACCTAATTAGACATGGTTGTTAAAGGCCATATACCAGCACAATGTACCAAATTTCAACTTAATCAGATGAAATTTGCTTCTCATGAGGCTCCAAAACCATATCTGGGGATCGGTTTATATGGGGGCTATATATGATTATAGACCGATATGGACCAATTTTGGCATGTTTGCTAAAGACCACATACTAACACCACGTACCAAATTTCAACAGGATCGGATGAATTTTGCTCCTCCAAGAAGCTACGGAGTAGAGGTGTGCGCGTGAGGGAGTTTTCACGCACGCTCACGCACGCTCGCGCACGCTCACGCACGCTCACGCACGCTCACAAATTCAAAATGTCATTCACGCACGATCACGCACGCCCGTTTTTGAATTGCTCACACTCACGCACGCTCACGAAAGAATTCGTAACATTCACGCACGATCACGCACGCCCGTTTTGGAATTGCTCACACTCACGCACGCTCACGAATGAATTCGTAACATTCACGCACGAAGGTTTTTATTGATTCACGCTCACTCACGTTCACGAACCAAAATCCTGCAAAGATAAACACTCACGATTGCAGAATATTGACTACCGCACGCTCACGACGGGATATATCAACTCACGCACGTGAGTTGATATATCCACACTCACGATTCGAAAAAAAACTACTCACGCACGTTCACGAACAATGAAACGTACTTCCACACACTCACGATTCATAAAAAAACTATTCACGCACGCTCACGATGTAAAATGCAACTCACGCACGTTCACGACTATTATACTTACAAAACAAACGAAAAAATGTAATTCACGAATGAGTACGAACTTAAAAACTTACTCACTCTTAACAGATACAATTAACATTTTAATCAAATCAAAATATAAATTCAATTAAAATTTGGATTGATTTTGGCCGAAAAAATTTATTAATTTTTAATTGAGGCAATCAATGATTTATAGTGTTATTGTTTACTTATTTTATTTTTTATTATATTATAATTACATATATTATAATTATACTATATAGAATTATTTTTTTTACATCTAAGCCAAAATTTAATGAACCAATGAAACCAATTATTTCCGAAAATTATTAATTTTTTATTTGGAAGTATGTTTTCAATTTAAAAATGTAAAAATGTTCAATCATTATTATACCCTTCACCACTACTGTGGTAAAGGGTATAATAAGTTTGTGCATTTGTATGTAACGCCAAGAAGGAAAAGTCTGAGACCCATCGTTTAGTATACCGATCGTCTTAGAATTAAATTCTGAGTCGATTTAGCGATGTCCGTCTGTCTGTCTGTCCGTCTGTCTGTCTGTCTGTTGGTGTATTTTTGTGTGCAAAGTACAGCTCGCAGTTTTAGTCCGATTGTCCTAAAATTTGGTATAGGGTCCTGTTTCGGCTCAAAGACGATCCCTATTGATTTTGGAAAAAATCGGTTCATATTTAGATATAGCTGCCATATATATTTTTCACCGACCTGGTCATAATTGGCGTGTATATCAACCGATCTTCCTCAAATTCCGTACATCCGAACATTTTATGAGTCTCGAAAAACTTGCCAAATATCAGCCAAATCGGTTCAGATTTAGATATAGCTCCCATATATAGCTTTCGCCCGATTTACACTTATTTTCCCACAGAGGCCAATTTTTTGCTCCGATTTAGTTGAAATTTTGCATAGGGAGTAGAATTAGCATTGTAACTATGCGTGCCAAATTTGGTTGAAATCGGTTCAGATTTAGATATAGCTCCCATATATAGCTTTCGCCCGATATGAACTTATATGGCCCCAGAAGCCAGAGTGGTCAAAATTTCATTCACGAATCACGTGACTCACGCGTGAATCACGCGTGTCACGAAAATTTCGTGTCACGCGCACACCTCTACTACAGAGTTCAAATCTGGGGATCGCTTTATATGGGGGCTATATATAATTATGAACCGATATGAACCAATTTTTGCATGGTTGTTAGAGACTATATACTAACACCACGTACCAAATTTCAACCGGATTGGATGAAATTTTCTTCTCTTAGAGGCTCCGCAAGCCAAATCTGGGGGTTGATTTATATGGGGACTATATATAATTATGAACCGATGTGGACCACTTTTTGCATGGTTGTTAGAGGCCATATACTAACACCATGTACCAAATTTCAGACTGGTAGGATGAAATTTGCTTCTTTTATAGGCTCCGCAAGCTAAATCTTGGGATCGGTTTATATGGGGGCTATATATAATTACGGAACGATGTGAACCAATTTTTGCATGGTTGTTAGAAATTATATACTAACACCATGTACCAAATTTTAGCCTGATCGGATGAAATTTGCTTCTTTTATAGGCTCCGCAAGCCAAATCTGAGGATCGGTTTATATGGGGGCTATATATAATTATGGACCGATGTGGACCACTTTTTGCACGGTTGTTAGAGACCATATACCAACACCATGTACCAAATTTCAACCAGATCGGATGAAATATGCTTCTCTTAGAGGCCTCGCAAGCCAAATCTGGGGGTCCGTTTATATGGGGGCTATACGTAAAAGTGGACCGATATGGCCCATTTGCAATACCATCCGACCTACATAAATAACAACTACTTGTACCAAGTTTCAAGTCGATAGCTTAATTCCTTCGGAACACTGAAAAAAAGCATACTCGGTTCCAAAGATTTTGTCTTTACTTTAAAAAATTTGGTATTGATTCCGAGCCAAAGAAGCGGAGAATACAAGTAAGGATACTTTTAAGACACAATTCTCTTTTCAATTTAGGTTTTGTGTACTTGCTTCTAGGAAGCAAATTTTAATTTTTCACTTTCTCAGCTTTTTTTCTTCATATGCTATCAAAATCCTTTAAAAACGAGTTAACGGCAACTTTATTTTCCAAATTAGGACTCGACTTCCAGTAGAAATTATGCTATGTTTGAAGTAAAAAACTTCTTTAAAATAAAGTTTTGAAAAACATGTCTTATATTTGAACGATTTTTTGCTTTGTAGTCAAGATGCAAAAAGACAACAAATTTAAAGACAATTTCATTAAATGTAAAGAATTTTTCTGAATTATTAAAGTCAAGTTGACCTTAGCCTATAAATTTTTTCTTTCATGTTAAGATACCCATTTTTAAGTCAAATCACTTAATTATAAAGACAATACGACTTCATTGAAAAGTTTATCGTCTTTTGGACAAGGAAAATATCTTTATTTTAGAGAAATGCGTCTTCTATGCTAAGCAAAATTTGTATTCGTATTTTAAAGGCATGAAATCTTTGACCTCACGACAATATTTTTTTCAGTGAAGATAGCGTGATTTCAACAGACGGACGGACGGAAATGCTTAGAACGACTTAGAATTTCACCACGACCCAGAATATATATACTTTATGGAGTCCTAGAGCAATATTTCGATGTGTTACAAATGGAATGACAAAGTTAATATACCCCCATCCTATGGTGGAGGGTATCAAAATGTTATGTAAAAAAAACTATGAATTAAATAGAAATCGTATTGGACCCAATAGGTTTACGTGGATAAAGAACCTACATGGATGAGTCTTAGCTTGATCCAGAGAATTCTTGTCGAGACATCATTGGTCTATCTCGCTACTTTTTGGGTATTGCAAGCAAATTGACTAATAGTCGTTTCGTTTGGTCTAACGTGTGTTGCAAATTTCCCGCGTTTCCGCCATATATTGAAATTTTTTGTTCGATTAGAAAACCCAGTGCAGCCGACCTATGGACGAATTCTTGCAATATGTGTTTAAATAACATATGCTAATATCACTTACAAAATTTCAAACGGATCGAATCAAATTTGTTTTTCCAAAAGGCTCCGCAACCACCGTTGTCACTCAATCTAAAAATACTCTACAAAAAAATTGCAGAAAATTTTACCCCAAAAACACATCTTATTATGCTAATTTCTATTTCTGCAGAAAATTTTGTCGAAAGTTTATTTCTGCAGAAAATTGTGTCAAAATTTTATATCCATAGAAAATGTTGCCATACTTTTATTTCTACACTGAAAAAAATATTGTCGTGAGGCCAAAGATTTCATGTCCTTAAATACGAATGCAAATTTTGCTTATCATAGAAGAAGAATTTCTCTTGTCCAAAAGTCGATAAACTTTACAATGTCCTTATAATTAAGTGATTTTAGTTAAAAATGAGTATCATAACATGAAAGAAAAATTGTTTGGGCTAAGGTCAACTTGACTTTAATAATTCAGAAAAATTCTTTAAAATTAATGAAATTGTCTTCAAATTTGTTGTCTTTTTGCAACTTAACTACAAAGCAAAACATCTTTCCAAAATAGGACATGTTTTTCAAAACTTTATTTTAAAGAAGTTTTTACTTGAAACATAGCATAATTTCTACTGGAAGTCGAACCTGAATTTGGAAAATAAAGTTGTCCTTAACTCGTTTTTAAAGGACTTTGATAGCATATGAAGAAAAAAATCTGAAAAAAACAAAAATCAAAATTTGCTTCCTGGAAGTAAGTACACAAAACCCAAATTTAAAAGAGAATTGTGTCTTAATAGTATCCTTACTTGTATTCTCCGCTTCTTTGGCTCGGAATCAATACCAAAATTGTTAAAGTAAAGATAAAATCTTTGGAATCGAGCATGCTTTTTTTTCATTTTTAAGTTAATTATAAGAACAATACGACTTCATTGAAAAGTTTATCGACTTTTGGACAAGGAAAATAACTTTATTTTAGAGAAATGCGTCTTCTATTCTAAGCAAAATTTGTATTCATATTTTAAAGACATGAAATCTTTGACCTCACGACAATATTTTTTTCAGTGTATGGAATATTTTGTCAAAAATGTATCTGTATAGAAAATTTTGTCAAAATTTTATTTCTATAGAAAATTTTGTAAAATTTAATTTCTATAGGAAATTTTGTCAACATTTTATTTTTATAGAAAAATTTTGTCAAAATTTTATTTCTATGGAACATTTTGTCAAAATGTTATTTCTATAGAAAATTTTGTCAAAATTTTATTTCTATAGAAAATTTTGTCAAAATTTTATTTCTATAGAAAATTTCGTCAAAATTTTATTCCTATGAAAATTTTGTCAAAATTTTATTCCTATTGAAAATTTTGTCAAAATTGTATTTCTATAAAAAATTTTGCCGAAATTTTATTTCAATAGAAACTTTTGTCAAAATTTTATTTCTATAAAACATTTTGTCAAATTTTAATTCTATAGAAAATTTTGTCAAAGTTTTATTTCAATAGAAAATTTTGTCAAAATTTTATTTCTATAGAAAATTCTGTCAAAATTTTATTTCTATACAAAATTTCGTCAAAATTTTATTTCTATAGAATATTTTGTTAAAAATGTATCTCTATAGAAAATTTTGTAAAAGTTTTATTTTGATAGGAAATTTTGTCAACATTATATTTTAATAGAAAAATTTTGTCAAAATTTTATTTCTATGGAAAATTTGGTCAAAATGTTATTTCTATAGAAAATTTCGTCAAAATGTTATTCCTATTGAAAATTTTGTCAAAATTTTATTTCTATACAAAATTTTGCCGAAATTTTATTTCAATAGAAAATTTAGCCAAAATTTTAATTCTATTGAAAAATTTTGCAAAATTTTATTTCTAAAGAAAATTTTGTCAAAATTTTATTACTACAGAACATTTTGTCAAAATTTTATTTCTACAGAAATTTTTGTAAAACTTTTATTTCTATACAAAATTTTGTCAAAATTTTATTTCCATAGAAAATTTTGTCAAAATTTTATTTCTATAGAAAATTTTGTTAAAATTTTATTTCGATAGAAAATTTTGTCAAAATTTTATTTATATAGAAAATTTTGTTAAAATTTTATTTCTATAGAAAAATTTGTCAAAATTGTATTTCTATGGAAAATTTTCTCAAAATTTTATTTCTGTACAAAGTTTTGTCAAAATTTTATTTCTATAGAAAATTTTTTCAAAATTTTATTTCTGGAGAAAATTTTGTCAAAATTTTATTTCTATTGAAAATTTTGTTAAAATTTTATTTCTATAGAAAACTTTGTCACAATTTTATTTCTATATAATTTTTTGTCAACATTTTATTTCTATAGAATATTTTGTCAAAATTTTATTTCTATAAAAAAATTTATCAAAATTTTATTTCTGTAGAAAATTTTGTGAAAATTTTATTTCTATAGAAAATTTTGTAAAAATTTTATTTCTATAGAAAATTTTGTCAAAATTTTATTTCTATAAAAAAATTTGTCAACATTTTATTTCAATAGAAAATTTTGTCAAAATTTTATTTATATAGAAAATTTTGTCATAATTTTATTTCTGTAGAAAATTTTGTGAAAATTTTATTTCTATTGAAAATTTTGTTAAAATTTTATTTCTATAGAAAATTTTGTCACAATTTTATTTCTATATAAATTTTTGTCAAAATTTTATTTCTATAGAATATTTTGTCAAAAATGTATCTCTATAGACAATGTTGTCAAAATGTTATTTCTATAGAAAATTTTGTAAAAGTTTTATTTTTATAGGAAATTTTGTCAAAATTTTATTTCTATAGAAAATTTTGTCACAATTTTATTTCTATAAAAAGTAATTCAAAATTTTATTCCTGTAGAAAGTTTTGTCAAGATTTTTTTTTCTGTGGAAAGTTTTGTCAAAATTTTATTTGTATAGAAGCTTTCGTCAAAATTTTATTTCTATAGAAAATTTAGTCAAAATTTTATTTCAATAGAAAATTTTGTCAAAATTTTATTTTTTTAGAAAATATTGTGAAAATTTTATTTCTGTAAAAAATTTGTCAAAATTTTATATCTATAGAAAATTTTGTCAAAATTTTATATCTATAGAAAATTTTGTCAAAATTTTATTTCTATTGAAAATTTTGTTAAAATTTTGTTTCTATAGAAAATTTTGTCAAAATTTTATTTCTGTAGAAAATTTTGTCAAGATTTTATTTCTATAGAAAATTTTGTCAAAATTTTATTTTTATAGAAAATTTTGTCAAAATTTTATTTTTATAGAAAATTTTGTCAAAATTTTATTTCTATAGAAAATGTTGTCAAAATTTTGTTTCTATAGAAAATTTTGTCAAAATTTTGTTTCTATAGAAAATTTTGTCAAAATTTTATTTCTTCAAAAAATTTGGTCAAAATCTTATTTCTATAGAAAATTTTTCAAAATTTTATTTCTATAGAAAATTTTGTCAAAATTTTATTTCAATAGAAAATTTGTCAAAATTTTATATCTATAAAAAATGTTAAAATTTTATTTCTATGGAAATTTTGTCAAAATTTTGTTTCTATGGAAATTTTGTCAAAATTTTGTTCCTGTAGAAAGTTTTGTCAAGATTTTAATTCTATTGAAAATTCTTGTCAACATTTTTTTTCTATAGAAAATTTTGTCAAAATTTTATTTCAATAGAACATTTTGGCAAAATTTTATTTCTATTGAAAATTTTGTTAAAATTTTATTTCTATAGAAAATTTTGTCAACATTTTATTTCTATAGAAAATTTTGTAAAAATTTTATTTCTATCGAAAATTTTGTTAAAATTTTATTTCTATAGAAAATTTTGTTAAAATTTTATTTCTATAGAAAATTTTGTCACAATTTTATTTTATATAAATTGTTGTCAAAATTTTACTTCTATAGAATATTTTGTCAAAAATGTATATCTATAGAAAATTTTGTCAAAATTTTATTTCTATAGAAAATTTTGTAAAAGTTTTGTTTTTATAGGAAATTTTGTCATAATTTTATTTTTATAGAAAAATTTTGTCAAAATGTTGTTCTTATAGAAAATTTTGTCAAAATTTTATTTCTATAGAAAATTTTGTCAAAATTTTATTTCTATAGAAAATTTCGTCAAGATTTTATTCCTATTGAAAGTTTTGTCAAAATTGTATTTCTATAAAAAATTTTGCCGAAATTTAATTTCAATAGAAAATTTTGTCAACATTTTATTTCTATAAAAAATTTTGCCGAAATTTAATTTCAATAGAAAATTTTGTCACAATTTTATTTCTATAGAAATTTTTGTCAAAATTTTATTTCTATAGAAAATTTTGTCAAAATTTTATTTCTATAGAAAATTTTGTCAAAATTTTATTTCAATAGAAAATTTTGTCAAAATTTTGTTTCTATAGAAAATTTTGTCAAAATTGTATTTCTTAGAAAATTTTGTCAAAATTTTATTTCTATAGAAAATTTGGTCAAAATTTTATTTCAATAGAAAATTTCGTCAAAATTTTATTCCTATTGAAAATTTTGTCAAAATTGTATTTCTATAAAAAATTTTGCCGAAATTTTATTCCTATTGAAAATTTTGTCAAAATTGTATTTCTATAAAAAATTTTGCCGAAATTTTATTTCAATAGAAACTTTTGTCAAAATTTTATTTCTATAAATCATTTTGTCAAAGTTTTATTTCTATAGAAAATTTTGTCAACATTTTATTTCTATAGAAAATTTTGTCAAAATTTTATTTCTATGCAAGTTTTGTCATCTTATGGTGGTGAGTATGCTTAATGTTTTAATTTTTTCCGAATTTTTTAAATTTTTAGAATATAAAATAATTTAAAATATACATCACCTGTACATTTTCTCCAAGAAACTTTTACATCAGAAATATTACCTGTAAAGAAAAAATATACATATATGGTCAGTTTGAATTTTTGCATAAGGAAAGTACAAAAAACAATTACTATCTGATTATGGATTTTATGATTATCCTCCTTAATTAAAGCAAATTATTCGCATTATATACAAAATTAGAACTAATTGTAATTTCTTAAAGGTGTGGACATTTTTCGGTATTTACTTTAGCTTTTTTAGAAAGTTTCTAAGGAATTTTGAAAGCTACACATACCACAACAAATACGAGTAGTGACAAATGAAACACGCACGTATCCTGTGTTCAGGTATTCTAAGGTACGTGCAAAAACATTTTTTTGTGTTCATATGTAAATGTTTGTTACACAAAACACACATATGGCCTTCTTCAATTTTACATTCGTACTGGATACAAAAGTGCCAACAAACCAAACCTCCAGTCAGGCAATCCAACCACCTAGTAAACCATTCATTCGCATGAGATGGGTATCGTGCATTTTACGGTGAATGAGGCGGCTTGGCATAAATGGCCCCGTTTTCTCAGGACAGGGCTCGTATGTGCTCGTTGGGGAAATAATTGAATGTGTGCGTGTGATGATTACACTTGCTTCATGGCAACGACCTACGAAAGTGGCTATGCTCCGCTAGGTTTTTCCGCCTTTTTGCATTTTCATGCGATGCCCAATACGACGATGATGCTGCTGCGGCTGATGCACCTCGCACAAGCCGGAATTGAAAATAACGCAAATTGACTTTAAATTAGCAAACGGAAAAAATGCTACAAAATACAAGAGAACAGTTGGGCTTTATGTGAAAATGAGAAGAGCCGCAACGGCAAAGGATGAGTTGCCGGAGAAGAACAAGAGCTTAACATGTTTAATGAAATAAGCGTGAATGAGTTGAGAAATTATGAATGGGCAATTAAGTTGGAAAGTAACATCTCGAGTGAAGGATACATCTACGATTTTTTTTTTTTTATTTAGTTAAAGTCTATTTGGATTATAAACAGGGGTAGGTGAGCATTTTTCAGAGGATAGTCTCAAAGAGATATAATCGAAAAATTAATTTGTTGCATACACTTTAAATATGTACTTGTATAAGATTTTCATCGGCATTAATGGTGAATCATGGAGCGAGTGATGTCTACAGACAATGAGCACCCAAATGGCCGTACACACTGTTTGCTATAAATTTCGAATTCTGTGAGAAATCCAAGGAGAGAGATAATAAAATTCAAGGCATATGTGATTTATTGAACTTCAAAATACAGTGTCTGTCTCCACCAAAAAAAAAAAAAAAAAAACAAGTATATACGGCCGTAAGTTCGGCCAGGCCGAATCTTATGTACCCTCCACCATGGATTGCGTAGAAACTTTTACGAAAGACTGTCATCCACAAATTTCAACTCACTCGGATGAAATTTGCTCCTCCAAGAGGCTCCAAAACCAAATCGCGGGATCGGTTTATATGGGGTCTATAAATGATTATGGACTGATATGGACCACATTTGGCATGGTTGTTAAATATCATATACTACCACCACGTACCAAATTTCAACCAGATCGGATGAATTTCGTTTCTCAAAAAGGCACCGGAGGTCAAATCTGGGGATCGGTTTATATGGGGCCTATATATAATTATGCACCGATATCGACCAATTTTTCCATGGGTGTTTGAGGCCATATATTAACATCACGTACCAAATTTGAACTGAATAAGATGAATTTTGGTCTTCCAAGAGGCTCCGGAGGTCAAATCTGGTGATCGGTTTATATGGGGGCTATATATAATTATGGACCGATATGGACCAATTTTTGCATGGTCATTAGAGACCATATACTAACATCATGTACCAAATTTCAGCCGGATCGGATGAAATTTGTTTCTCTTAGAGGCTCTGCAGGGGCTATATATAATTATGAACCGATATAGACCAATTTTTGCATGGTCATTAGAGACCATAAAGGTGATACGGTCAAAATTTGGTCAATATAAACTTGACGTATTTCTTTCAATTTTGCATTTAAAAAACCTGAACACCCCTCATTTTGAAGGTGTGTGTGTGTAGAATGTTGCTCTTATTTTGATTTTGGAATTCACTCTTCAGTTGTCAAAATGCCGTCCAAGCAAGAAGAGCAGCGTATCAAAATTTTGCTCGCGCATCGCGAAAATCCGAGCTACTCGCACGCAAAGCTGGCAAAATTGCTAAAAGTTGCCAAATCAACCGTTACAAATGTAATTAATGTGTTTGGGGAACGTTTGTCTGGATCGGGGAGAAATCGAAAACCGGAAGCCGCTGAGACGACAAAAAGAGTTGCCGGTAGTTTCAAGCGAAACCCTAACCTCTCTCTCCGAGATGCCGCAAATAAGCTGGGTGTATCGTCTACAACCGTGCATCGAGCCAAAAAACGAGCCGGACTATCGACTTACAAGAAGGTAGTGACTCCAAATCGCGATGATAAACAAAATACGACGGCCAAAGCGCGATCCCGACGGCCAAAGCTGTACACGACGATGCTGACGAAGTTTGACTGCGTGGTAATGGACGACGACGAACCTACGTCAAAGCCGACTACAAGCAGCTTCCGGGACAGGAGTTTTATACGGCAAAAGGAAGGGGAAAGGTAGCATTTATTTTCAAGCACATAAAACTGTCAAAGTTCGCAAAGAAATATCTGGTTTGGCAAGCCATCTGTACCTGTGGCTTGAATAGCAGCATTTTCATAGCTTCCGGGACTGTCAACCAAGAAAGTTACGTGAAAGAGTGTTTGAATAAACGTCTGCTGCCTTTCCTGAAGAAACACGGTTGTTCCGTACTGTTTTGGCCGGATTTGGCATCTTGCCATTACGGTAACAAGGCCATGGAGTGGTACGCCGCCAACAACGTGCAGGTGGTTCCCAAGGACAAGAACCCTCCCAACACGCCAGAGCTCCGCCCAATTGAGAAATACTGGGCTATTGTCAAGCGGAACCTAAAGAAGACCAAAAAAACAGCTAAGGACGAGCAGCAATTCAAGGCAAATTGGCTTTCTGCGGCGAAGAAGGTGGACAAGGTGGCTGTACAAAATCTGATGGCAGGTGTCAAGCGTGAGGCCCGGCAATTCGGATTTGGAAAAGCGAAAGCCTAACTGAATATTTTTCCTGAATTTTATGCTAATTGAACTTGAAAAAGAAATTTAATTTGATTTTGTAAATAAACGATTTCACCGATTTACACGCGTTTTCCCTTGACCAAATTTTGATCGTATCACCCTTTATACTAACATCATGTACCAAATTTCAGCCGGATCGGATGAAATTTGTTTCTCTTAGAGGCTCTGCAAGCCAAATCGGGGGATCGGTTTATATGGGGGCTATATATAATTATGGACCGATGTGGACAATTTTTTGCATGGTTGTTGGAGACCATATACTAACACCATGTACCGAATTTCAGCTGGATCGGATGAAATTTGCTTCTCTTAGAGGCATCGCAAGCCAAATCGGGGGATCGGTTTATATGGGGGCTATATATAATTATGGACCGATGTGGACAAATTTTTGCATGGTTATTGGAGACCATATACTAACATCATGTACCAAATTTCAGCCGGATCGGATGAAATTTGTTTCTCTTAGAGGCTCTGCAAGCCAAATCGGGGGATCGGTTTATATGGGGGCTATATATAATTATGGACCGATGTGGACAAATTTTTGCATGGTTATTGGAGACCATATACTAACACCATGTACCGAATTTCAGCTGGATCGGAAGAAATTTGCTTCTCTTAGTGGCCCCGCAAGCCAAATCGGGGGATCGGTTTATATGGGGGTTATATATAATTATGGACCGATGTGGACCAATTTCTGCATGGTTGTTAGAGACCATATACTAACACCATGTACAAAATTTCAGCCGGAACGGATGAAATTAGCTTCTCTTAGAGCAATCGCAAGCCAAATTTGGGGTTCCGTTTATATGGGGGCTATACGTAAAAGTGGACCGATATGGCCCATTTGCAATGCCATCCGACCTACATCAATAACAACAACTTGTGCCAAGTTTCAAGTCGATAGCTTGTTTCGTTCGGAAGTTAGCGTGATTTCAACAGACGGACGGACGGACATGCTTAGATCGATTCAGAATTTCACCACGACCCAGAAAATATATACTTTATGGGGTCTTAGAGCAATATTTCGATGTGTTACAAACGGAATGACAAAGTTAATATACCCCCATCCTATGGCGGAGGGTATAAAAAAATCCAATGATTCCAACGGTTGTAACACTGTTTATTTAAAATTTTCTACAAATATTCAAAATTTTCTAAAATCAACCAAAAGTTTTCTGCATAGTGGATTCACTGTTTTTTTCAGTGTAGTATCAAGTAAGCGAAAATTAAAATAGAATTAAATATGTCCTTATTTCAATTCTCCGCTTCTTTGGCTCGGGATCAATATAAAAATCATTATCGTAAAGACAAAATCTTTGAAACCGGACAAGCTTTTTTTCAGTGTGGTGAGTTTTATAAAACAATGACCAGTGTTTATCAATGGTATGGTCAATTCAACTGAAGTTGTAGTTCACATCAAGACGAATTTCGTTTATATTCAATATTGCATGAATACGTGACCTCAAAAAAAATTTTTTCGCTTAGGGTCCTGCTCGTGTTGGAGTAGTCGAAAGAAATGCTCGAAAATTATGATCGCGGTGGTTCGAAACAGGTCTTTGACATCATGAGAGGTGATAAATCGTGGATTTACGCGTATGAGCCAGAAAGTAAACAGTAGTCGACCGTATCGTGCCGAAAGCACTTCCTTACAGGCGATCGCTTGTTTTTTTCGGAAAAGCTGTAGATATCGCAATCGTACAACTAGAACCACACAGAAAAGTCAATTGTGAGTGGTAGGTTAGGTTAGGTGGCAGCCCGATAGTTAAGGCTCACATAGACTATTCAGTCCATTGTGATACCACATTGAGAACTTCTCTGAGTGCTGCCCGATTCCATGTTAAGCTCAATGACAAGGGACCTCCTTTTTATAGCCGAGTCCGAACGGCGTTCCAGATTGCAGTGAAACCACTTAGAGAAGCTTTGAAACCCTCAGAAATGTCACCACCATTACTGAGGTGGGATAATCCACCGCTGAAAAAACATTTTGTTGTTCGGTCGAAGCAGGAATCAAACCCACGACCTTGTGTATGCAAGGCGGCCATGAAATGAGGAAAACCTACCGCCGATTAATCTTCACTACCACAATGCAAGGTCTCACACATCGGATCTAACGACCGAATATTGGATTTTTACGTAAAAAAAATAAAACGAAGGGTTAGCGGTTTTCGACACCTGAAGATGCGGTTGATGCGTTCTTCTTTGGGCATACCTTAATCAGACCACAGTTCTTCTACAATTAGTTCAAACGCAAGCAAACGAGTATTGATCTATGTGGAATATTTTGAATACTCTTCCTCTGTTGGTTAAGCTACACTTGTAGTTGTGTCAATGCATGGTTTTAAACTGTAATCAAAATAACAATAAATATAAAATGAAAGACACGAATTCCTTCTGTGCGTGTGCACAGATGTTTAAAGTATAAATATTAGATGATTTTTAAGAAGTTTAGTTAGCCTCACTTCTCAAGCATTGGCATTTTTACGTGCAACAGCACCCAATACCATATTTAACACATTTTACCATAATTGAAAAGTTTTATGTATACGCACCAAAACTTTAATATATATATATATATATATATATATATATATATATATATATATATATATATATATATATATATATATATATATATATATATATATATATATATATATATATATATATATATATATGCAAATAATAGAGTAGTACGACCAATTCTTTTTAGTCCATTTCAGTTGTAGACTTAACAACTGAAATGGACTAAAAAGAATTGAATGAAAACTTTCCCAGCATATTTAGTTTTTGAATTTGGATGATACTTTATTTTTCAATATTTGGTGTGAGAGGGCAGCTCCTATATCACTAATTTACACCGAAAATGTATTTTTGATAAGAAGTGACTTGAGAGGTGAGATGATGAAAAAACGTGTATAATTGGATCTGTGATAAGTTGAGTGGTTCCAAATAAAGGATGATTTGTTAAGAGCTTGATAACTTTTTTTTTTTAAAAAACGCATAAAATTTGCAAAATCTCATCGGTTCTTTATTTGAAACGTTAGATTGGTCCATGACATTTACTTTTTGAAGATAATTTCATTTAAATGTTGACCGCGGCTGCGTCTTAGGTGGTCCATTCGGAAAGTCCAATTTTGGGCAACTTTTTCGAGCATTTCGGCCGGAATAGCCCGAATTTCTTCGGAAATGTTGTCTTCCAAAGCTGGAAGACAGCAGGCTTATTTCTGTAGACTTTAGACTTGACGTAGCCCCACAAAAAATAGTCTAAAGGCGTCAAATCGCATGATCTTGGTGGCCAACTTACCGGTCCATTTCTTGAGATGAATTGTTCTCCGAAGTTTTCCCTCAAAATGGCCATAGAATCGCGAGCTGTGTGGCATGTAGCGCCATCTTGTTGAAACCACATGTCAACCAAGTTCAGTTCTTCCATTTTTGGCAACAAAAAGTTTGTTAGCATCGAACGATAGCGATCGCCATTCACCGTAACGTTGCGTCCAACAGCATCTTTGAAAAAATACGGTCCAATGATTCCACCAGCGTACAAACCACACCAAACAGTGCATTTTTCGGGATGCATGGGCAGTTCTTGAACGGCTTCTGGTTGCTCTTAACTCCAAATGCGGCAATTTTGCTTATTTACGTAGCCATTCAACCAGAAATGAGCCTCATCGCTGAACAAAATTTGTCGATAAAAAAGCGGATTTTCTGCCAACTTTTCTAGGGCCCATTCACTGAAAATTCGACGTTGTGGCAGATCGTAAGTCTATTCATGATGAAATGTCAAAGCATACTGAGCATCTTTCTCTTTGACACCATGTCTGAAATCCCACGTGATCTGTCAAATACTAATGCATGAAAATCCTAACCTCAAAAGAATCACCCTTTATATCGATGAAAATAGGGCGAATTAAAAAAAAATGTGTTTAACGATGATTACGTGCCACCGGAAAATTACAAACCATTGAAAAAAACGTCTGGTTTTTTTCATGTTCATAAAAATTATACTTTAAAGTATTTTTATACCCTCCACCACCTTTGTAACATATCGAAATATTGCTCTAAGACCCCATAAAGTATATATATTCTGGATCGTGGTGAAATTCTGAGTCGATCTGAGCATGTCCGTCCGTCCGTCTGTTGAAATCACGCTAACTTCCGAACGAAACAAGCTATCGTATAGCCCCCATATAAACGGACCCCCAAATTTGGCTTGCGATTGCTCTAAGAGAAGCAAATTGCATCCGATCCGGCTAAAATTTGGTACATGGTGTTAGTATATGGTCTCTAACAACCATGCAAAAATTGGTTCATATCGGTCTACTTTTAAGTATAGCCCCCATATAAACCGATCCCCAGATTTGGCTTGCGGAGCCTCCAAGATAAGCAAATTTCATCCGATCCGGTTGAAATTAGGTACATGGTATCAGCATATGATTTCTAACAACCATTCAAAAATTGGTCCACATCAGTCCATAATTATATATAGCCCCCTTATAAACCGATTCCCCGATTTGGCTTGCGGAGCCTCTAAGAGAAGCAAATTTCATCCGATCCGGCTGAAATTTGGTACATGGTGTTAGTATATGGTCTCTAACAACCATGCAAAAATTGGTCCACATCGGTCCATAATTATATATAGCCCCCATATAAACCGTTCCCCAGATTTGGCTTGCGGAGCCTAAAAGAGAAGCAAATTTCATCCGATCCGGCTGAAATTTGGTACATCGTATTGGTATATGGTCTCTAACAACCATGCAAAAATTGGTCGAAATCGGTCCATAATTATATATAGCCCCCATATAAACCGATCCCCAGATTTGACCTCCGGAGCCCCTTGGAAGAGCAAAATTCATCCGATTCGGTTGAAATTTGGTACCTGATATTAGTATATGATATTTAACAACCATGCCAAAAGTGGTCCATATCAGTAAATAATCATATATAACCCCCATATAAACCGATCCCGAGATTTGGTTTTGGAGCCACTTGTAGGAGCAAATTTCATCCGAGTCAGTTGGAATTTGGTACATTGTGCTAGTATATGGCTGTTAACAATCATGCGTAACTAGGTCCATATCGGTCTATAGTTATATATAGCACTCAGATAAATTGATCCCCAATCACACAAAAATTGGTCCATATCAAGTTCATAATTGTATGTAGCCCACATATAAGCGACCCCCATATTTCAATTCTGGCTATCTACGTACCGTGCAAAAGTCCATATCGATTCGTAATTATTTATAGACTTACCTTACATAACTTTTTGTCTTAAGGAAAGGTCAAATTCTTTGGATCCAAGTAATCTTTTTTTTTTTTGATAGTAGGAATAAGTTCAATTGATAATCAATGTGGCAATAGAAAACTTAAAAATCGATTTTTGAATCAAAAGAAAAAAATTGGAAATCGAATATTTTTATGTTAATAATCGATTTCGACTTTTCTAAATTTTCATGTAAAAAATCAAATTTTCTATTTCTATGAAGTTCGCAAAAAAAATTTCAAATCCTTTGAATTTTTTTTCAGAAGAATTATTTTATCCTTCGATATAAGCTACAAAGTATATGGTTATCGCATAATGTTCCTTAAAAAAATCTCTTCAATATAAATATACATGTTTCAAGCAGGGTTGCCATTTTGGTCCGAATCGACAAAAATTTGCCCAATAAATTATTAAATTTTAAATTTGGTTGATTTTGGTCAATTTTCTTCAAATTGGTACACTCATAGAAAAAAATCTGCTAAAAACAGCAGTCGATGTCTGCTGTTATATTTTTGTACTTCAGGGTCTAATGAACATCAATTTATAAAATATTTAGGTTATACATTTTTCCCCAAAGCATATTTAAGAAACAAAATTGTTTTTGGTATATATAGGATCAGCAAACATTTTGTTTGCTGTTATGCCTCAATTCGATAAATATTCGGACTTTTGGTCAAATACTATAGATATTCCTAAAATATTGTTTTAATTATGTTAGGATATCTCCTAACTTGAAATTTTTATTTGTTTTAGCCAAAATAAAACATGTTTTAGTGTAATCGAGATTAAAAAATAGCAGAAAATGTTTGCTATTTCAGCAAACAGTGACTGCTGTCACTTTTTCAGCAGACTTTTTGCTGTTTCAGCAGACTTTTCTGCTGTCCCTACTAACAAATTTCTTTGGGTGTAATTTTGAAAAATTTTAAAATTTTTTAATTTTAATTTTTAAATTTTCAAAATTTTGACAAAATTTTCGGAAAAACAATAGACAAAAATTTGTATAGAAATAAAATTTTAAAAAAATTTTCTATAGAAATAAAATTTTTACAAAATTTGACAAAATTTTCTATAGAAATAAAATTTTTTGTAGAAGTAAAATTTTGACAAAAAATTCTATAGAAATAAAATTTTAACAAAATTTTCTATAGAAATAAAACTTTGCCATAATTTTGTACAGAAATAAACTTTAACTCATTTTTTTTATAGATACAAATTTATGCTAAAACTTTGTAAGATATCTTATATTAGAAGCAAAGTTTGTAAAACTTTGCTTCTAATATAAGATAAGACTCATTTTGAGGATTTAGCGTCTTTGGTTTAAAGTTTTTTTTTTTTTTTGGAATTAAGAAAATGTTTTTTATTTGGATTTTTAAACTGGCATTGGTTTGTACGTGAGTACCTTTATTAATAAACCGCGAAAAGAGAATGCAAATTTGATAATTGAAATCTGTATTCTAATATTAATTTCATTGGTTCTAGATTTAAGGCCCGATAGGTCGCTCAAAAAATTCCTTTATTTAAAAAAAGCCGCATATTTGGCTTGGAATCAATACCATACCCTTAAGGGAAGGTCCAAATCTTTGGATTCAAGTAAACTTTTTTTGAGTGTATTTGAGATATAATTTATTGAAAATAACTAACTTGAGTTCGTGTGCTGCTGTTCCTTCTGCAAGTCACCGTACACTAAGCTTCGTTCAGTGTTGCCAGTATTGGGGATTTTCCCCAAATTGGGGATATTTTTTCATGAATGGGGACAAAATTTCTGAGTTGGGAACTTGGGGATTTTTGTGCGGATTTTTTCGAGAAATCTATTTAATCTTTTTTATAAATAAAATTTTATTACTATAGAAAATTTTTTCAAAATTTTATTTCTATAGAAAATTTTGCAAAAATTTTATTTCTATAGAAAATTTTGTCAACATTTTATTTCTGTCGAATATTTTGTAAAAATTTTACTTCTATCGAAAATTTTGTCAAAATTTTATTTCTATAGAAAATTTTTTCAAAATTTTATTTCTCTAGAATATTTTGTCAAAATTTTATTTCTACAGAAACATTTTTCAATATTTTATTTCTATAGAAAATTTTTTCAAAATTGTATTTGTATAGAAAATTTTGTCAAAATTTTATTTTATATAGAAAATTTTGTCAAAATTTTATTTCTATTGAAATTTTTGTCAAAATTTTATTTCTGTAAAATATTTTGTCAAAATTGTATTTCTATGTAGAAAAAATTCTCTAATCTTTTTTATATAGACAAATTTCTCAAAATTTATACAGAAAATCGAATCTATACAGAAAATTTTCTCAGAAGTTTATTTCTATAGAAAATTTATGAAGTACTTCTTTGCAAAATCTACCAAAACATTTAAAATTCTATCAATCTACAAAAATAAAAAATTTACAATTTCTGGTAGAATTCTAACAACTTGGGGAACCCAATTTTACTACTTGAATATTTAGAAGTAATTTTTTATTCATAAAGACAAGGTGACCGACACCCATTTTCATATCTCCAGCATTTGGAAGACGATCACCAGTCTCTTTGTATTGTGGTTCGAAATCTTGATCTTATTGCAGCTTGCTGGATTTGACAAAATTTTAATTTTTAAACTATTACTGATTTGCTACGGCAGAGCATTTTGCTTTTTTCAAAAAAAAAAACTTGTCACAAATGTATTGGGGATTTTTGTGAGGATATTAAACTTAAATTGGGGATTTTTGGGGAAGAAAACATCATAATTTGGGGACAAGGGCCAGAAAAATACTGGCAACCGTTTGTGTCGATGCTTGTTTATGATGTGTCGATACATTCTCGCGCATTCAATAGTGTATCTACGCCTATGATTATTCTCTTGAGCAAGTATCTCGACGTCTGTAAAATTGGGCTTGTGTCCTGTTGTTGCACAGTGAGCTGCCAGTGTTGTTTTTTGCTCGACCGATTTGTCTAAAGCTTTAAGATCTGATTTAAAATTTGAACAAAATTTTCTATAGAAATAAATATATGAATATATTTATACATATTTATATATTCTACAGAAAAAAAATATATGAATATATTTGTATAAATTGACAAAATTTTCTATCTAAGTAAAATTTTGGAAAATTTTTAACATTTAAATTATATTAATTTAATTTGGAAAAATGGTCCTCTGCTACGAATTTTGGTCCAATTTTGGAAAAATGTTGGTCCAAAATAAAAATTCATTGTGCAACGCTAGTTTCAAGTAACAAATCTGTCTCGATCTACCCCAATATATCCATGGTCATGTATGAGTTCACCATACTAGTGGATGGAATTGCTTTTTTTTTGTTTTTGTTTTTGATTCGAATTCGAACGAAAAACAATTGTTATTTACGAGAATTTCTTTTGCCATACGACAGAATTGCCACACAGTTGTTATTGGTGCTGTTTATTGATATTGCCTGCCTACTTGCCGGCATGTCATGTTCAATTGGGGATCACACCACAACAAAGGAGTGAGAGTAACAAAAAAGGAAAGATACCATGCCCCAGGGTATTGTTGAGTTATACACATGCCAACCAAATAACTTCCACACCCACAAAACGCATGCACACTCATTGACAAAGGCAATCATACACTAACACAACTACCAATAGTATAATATCGATATATACACACATATATATATAAATACATATTCATAGAGGCGTATGCCCTTAGGTCATGACATAATCATTCGATTCTATGGATATTTGCTGTTGCTTCTGATCTGGTGGTGGTTGGCGTTGGTAATTTTGCGATTTTATGGTTTTCGATAAACTGAGATTGTTTTCCTTTGACTGTGAGCCTGTGTGTGTGTGTGTGTGCGAGAGTGTGTATGCATGTGTTGGTTTTCAGTAATTAACACAAGATTTGTCATCTCAACAACATGTGAGCGAGCATAAATGTAATTGTTAAGGGACAGCGAGCCAAAGTTTGAAACCAAAGCTCGGCCACTTTGTGGCTGAAGCTGAAATTGCTATAGCTTTGGTATACGTTTCGTTATTGGCAAACAATATTAGCTTGGCCAATTGCCAGGAGGCTTTGATGGCAAATTCAACAATTGATGTTTTGGGTATATAGTCAAAGATTATTATTGCTTCCATAATCATTACAGAGGGAAAAATGGAAAAAAGTCATTCTATATTATATGAAATATGTATTATACATGAGAATTAAAGATGATACCATAAATATGTGGTTCAAGAATATTGTTATTTCTGTTTGCATATTCATGGAATAACTGATTTTAGTGGCCAATAATTGTTTTTCAATTCGAGTCACCAGAAGGAACATATGATAATGCACGAGAGAATATCAATAAAAATAGAAACGAGAGTAACACTTGCGGTTTCTTTATTATGTATCTGTGCATCAACAGCAATTATCATTCCGTTGTTAGGATTTAATGTTTCAATAAAAAAAAAAAAAAACAAAACAAGTACATACGGCCGTAAGTTCGGCCAGACAGAATCTTATGTACCCTCCACCATGGATTGCATAGAAACTTGTACTAAAGACTGCCACCATGGTGCAATGGTTAGCATGGCCGCCCTGCATACACAAGGTTGTGGGTTCGATTCCTGCTTCGACCGAACACCAAAAAGTTTTTCAGCGGTGGATTATCCCACCTCAGTAATGCTGATGACATTTCTGAGGGTTCCCAAGCTTCTCTAAGTGGTTTCACTGCAATGTGAAACGTCGTTCGGACTCGGCTATAAAAAGTAGGTCCCTTGTCATTGAGCTTAACATGGAATCGGGCAGCACTCAGTGATAAGAGAAAAGTTCACCAATGTGGTATCACAATGGACTGAATAGTCTAAGTGAGCCTGATACATAGGACTGCCACCTAACCTAACCTAACCTAAAGACTGTCATACACAATACAATTACTTGGGTTGCGGTAACACTTGCCGATCACAAGGTATCTTAAAACTTCTTAACACTGCGTTCTCAATTGTAAGTTAGACCATACGCAGTATATATAAAACAAGAAAAAGGCCGATTAAATACGTAAATAATTCGGTTTGACAAAATTTTCTATAGAAATAAAATTTTGACAAAATTTTCTATAGAAATAAAATTTTGACAAAATTTTCTATAGCAATAAAATTCGACAAAACTTTCTATAGAAATAAAATTTTGACAAAATTTTCTATAGAAATGAAATCTTGAAAAAAATGTTCTATAGTAATAAAATTTTGACAAAATTTTAAATAGAAATAAAATCTTTACAAAATTTTCTATAGAAATGAAATCTTGACAAAATTTTGTACAGTAATAAAATTTTGACAAAATTTTCTTTAGTAATAAAGTTTTGACAAAATTTTCTATAGTCATAAAATTTTGACGAAATTTTTTATAGAAATAAAATTTTTACAAAATTTTCTATAGCAATAAAATCTTGACAAATTTTTGTACAGTAATAAAATTATGACAAAATTTTCTATTGTAATAAAGTTTTTACAAAATTTTCCGTAGTAATAAAATTTTGACAAAATTTTTTATAGAAATAAAATCTTGACAAAATTTTGTACAGTAATAAAATTTTAACAAAATTTTCTTTAGTAATAAAATTTTGACAAAATTATCTTTAGTAATAAAGTTTTGACAAAAATTTTTATAGTCATAAAATTTTGACAAATTTTTTTATAGAAATAAAATTTTGACAAAATTTTGTACAGTAATAAAATTATGACAAAATTTTCTATTGTAATAAAGTTTTTACAAAATTTTCCATAGTAATAAAATTTTGACAAAATTTTTTATAGAAATGAAATCTTGACAAAATTTTGTACAGTAATAAAATCTTGACAAAATTTTCTATAGAAATGAAATCTTCACAAAATTTTCTATGGTAATAAAATTTTGACAAAATTTTTTATAGAAATAAAATCTTGACAAAATTTTCTATAGAAATGAAATCTTGACAAAATTTTGTACAGTAATAAAATTTTGACAAAACATTAATAAAATTTTGACAAAATGTTCTATAGTAATAAAGTTTTGACAAAATTTTCTATAGTAATAAAATTTTGACAAATTATTTTATAGAAATAAAATTTTGACAAAATTTTCTGTAGAAATATAATCTTGACAAAATTTTGTATAGTAATAAAATTTTGACAAAATTTTATATAGTATTAAAATTTTGACAAAATTTTCTATAGAAATAAAATTTTGACAAAATTTTCTTCTAGATTAATTTTGGGGATCAGCTATATA